>NW_028292569.1:17458260-17758260 GCF_029948245.1 Actinia tenebrosa
CATTTAAGTCACCATATAATTTGCTCCCATCATCTCTTACACGCCCGACATACCTGTCTGCTATCTTCCATTTGTTTTCTACTTTTTAATGCATCTTTTTCTGAATCCACTGGTTTCTTTTGGCTGGTATCTTCCCCACTAGCTTGCCTAAAAAATAAAGAAATATCAAGCGCTTTAATAGATTTATACATTTAGATGGAGTTGCAAAACCTTCCCTGTTTCCCGGGTCGTGGTTTGTGAGCAAAAAATAAAAGCGAATGAGAGATAAAAATGACATGAAATAAAGAAATAAGACGAGGTAAAGCTTGGATCATAAAAGATCTTACCTTCTTGCTGCCTCTAATCGTCGTTGTATACGAAGCCTTCGAGCAGCGATCCGTTCTTCAGCCACCGCTGAATCAACAGAAGGACCTTCATCTTCTTCTTCTTCGTGAGAATTCATCGTAAAAAAGCTTAAGGATCGAGCTATAGAGAGGAAAAATCAGCCTTTTTATTTTTTACTTTAGTATTTTTTTCTCTGTTTTTGTTTTTTTGGTTGCTAATGAGGCTATGGTTACTAAGCATGTAGCCCGTGGTACTCGTGCACAGCGGTTGTTTCCACAGGTAGCCCATGACGAGAAAGTTAACTTTGGATGGAAAGGAAAAAGTTCAAAATACGAAGGTGGGAAAGATGACAAAGGCCACAAAATAAAAAGTTTTACTTGTGAATTTGATTTTGCGCCATGGCGCAACAAGATTAAATATCCCGATTTTCTCTGTCAGAATCACTGAAATAGTGAAATAGTACCCAGAAGTCTTCACAGCATCACTCAAAAGTTCTTTGCGGTCAAAAGATGTTCCAAGTGCAGTAAGGGATGTTCTTGTCAGTAAACTTTGCCAGTGAAGATAGGAAAGTATAGGTCTACTTTTATACGGCAGCTCAATCCACCATACGATAACACAAACGAAACTTAAAAACTCGAACCGAACCTTTTTATGCTTTCTAAAATCGTTTATAACTAGCATTATTGAATTAAATTATGTAAAAAATTGAAAGAAATTTTTTCCAGAACTTTTTTCCGAATACTACTGATGCGGTTTCTCAAGCATGTTAAGGCCTGGGTTATGCACCAACTCTCTATAAGACCATTAAAAAATAATTTCTCTGGTGTTTCTGCTTATAGCATAACCAGCTTTCTCAAACTTTCTTAGATCGTAGATCTTTACAAGTTGGTTGCAATAAAATAGACGGAGAAAACGACGTTACTGACGTTGCTAAGTTTTAATATACTCTCCATCTTGAAATACACAAGAATCTTGACCTGACTTTGACCTGACTAAGACTTGTCGTGTCTGACGAAATAAATATATTTATTCATTTTATTTCTACGCGCTGGACGACTTCAACAAACTGCTCTGTGTGCCTCGGAGAGGTTGACGGTACAAGCTGTCGTTTAAAGCCGTCTGCCCAAAGGTGGGCGTTGGCCAAGTCCACAAAAAAGTTCCCAACCCAAGCTCCTTTCCATCAAGAGCTCTCAGAATTCCCTTGAATTTAAAATAATTCTAGGTCTTCTAGGGGTCAAAACAATGAATAAAACCATCTACATATGATTCGAAAACAATTTCAAGTCATCCATGATGCCAAAAAAATGATCCCAAATATGGGGAGAAAATGATTACCAAATATGGTAACAGAAATGACGAATCGACTGACGTAACAATTAGCATAGCACACAAGTGCGCGCTCAGAAGTGAAACTTAAATCATTTGAACTAATCAGTTTAAAGAGTTGTGAACAAAAAATATTGTAAGGAAAATTTTCAAGAAAAGAAACTAATTTGTCATGGGTTGCTGTATTTCAAAAGAAGGTGATTAAAACATTTTTCGCCGCGATTACTTTTTCTAAAAAGCGAGCCTAAACAGTTTTAACTCTTAGTTAAAAACTTTAGTTTTATTCAAGAGCTAATTTCCAGACTAAACTTTTTAAAACTTAATTTTTAGACGAAAAAAAGGAACGAATTGAACAGGGTGACAAAGTCATGACGGTAAGTTTTGATATTTTATCGCACATAAAAGATAGATCTTTCTCTGTCTAAGGTTTCGCACTACTTGCGCATCCAATATTTTTAAAGGCTACAGTATAAAAAGAGATAAGTTCGAAAATATTCTTGAGGTACATGAGATGCCATGCTGCTATGTGTGCTGGAACAAAAGAATTGGTCTTGTTGGTTGTTGTTGTTGTTGTTGTTGCAGCTGCTTCTTCTGCTGCTTCTGCTGCTGTTGCTGCTTCTGCTGCTTCTTCTTCTGCTGCTGTTGTTGTTGTTGTTGTTGTTGTTGTGTCATGAACCAACATGACGGCCACGTCTTTTGTCCATTTATTCTTATTGGAAAGGGGATGCGCATCATGTATTGTGCAGCTAGATAAGGTACTTTTCTTCTTATCCCTTTCCCCTTAAAGACAATATTTACAGTATTGATTCTACATGGGGTAAAATGTTGAATAACCCGGAAAAAATTTCATAGTTTGAGTGCATTAGCATATGGCATAGTAGAATAACCTTTATAACTTCAAGAAGCCGCACTCACACTATAATTTTTTCCCGGGTTATTCAACGACTTATACCCTATGTAAAATCAATACTAAGAATATTGTCAGAATGGTGATAGGCACTTTTCATTTAGTTAGACTATGTGTAGAACTGACTCTCCTGATTTTAATTGGTTTGTTTTTACGGTATAATATTTCCTTTCAGGTCCATCATATTAAGATTCCCTCTAAGACGACTGCATCGAAGCCACAGTCAACCAGCTCACAGAGCTTCAAAGATAACGCAAGCCAGGATAGGTAAATATGAAACAACCTTAACGTAGTAACACTTTGTAAATTGACATGATCATGACTAATTGTCACAAATAAACCTTTTTTTATGAGCAAACGGTAGCTATGTGTGCAATTTTACTAGATCTAATGGACATGTCGTCGTTTCTTTAATATTTATTTTAATTACTCTATTGGAACAGGTTTTGCTGCATGCGCGCGTCGAAGGCGAAGTCGTATACGAGTTATAAATATATTTGTGCAAGAAGGGGAAAGCCATCGCGCAAAGACTACTGGAATGGGGGAAATGAGCACCGGAGGAGTTATTAAAAGATACGAAAATTTTTATCAT
The DNA here is from genome assembly GCF_029948245.1 of Actinia tenebrosa. NCBI lineage: Eukaryota > Metazoa > Cnidaria > Anthozoa > Actiniaria > Actiniidae > Actinia > Actinia tenebrosa. The sequence goes on from NW_028292569.1 coordinate 17,461,410, forward strand.
CTTTATTTATTGTTTTTATTCTCAATAATAGACCTGAGGCAGCGTTCGTCCCAAGACCTCCCTCAGGACAAAAGCCTTCATCAAGTTCCTTTAGAAGACGTTCTGGGGTTCGACTGTCTGCTGCTCTAAGCTGTGATTTCCTGAAAGGAAACCATATTCCTCGACCACCTTCAGTTAAAAGAACACTCTCTTCGCCTATTAGAAGAAGTTCTGGGGTGCGCCTAGCCAGCCTAAACTCCAACAGCGCTGAAACTGCGGTGAATAAATGTCATCCAACGACTCCAGAAGTGATTGACGCACCTCTAAGCAGCTCAGAAGCGGAAGTGTTTTCCAGACCCGCTGAAGCTTTGCGAGATGAGCCGGAATCTTTATCAAATGTGACAGAACCTTTGTGTCCAGAAATTGAATCGCACTCTGACACAGCATGCGGGCCACAGATGACGGGCCAAGAGAAGCATATTATTGGTGATGGTGATGTTGTAGCTCTTGGGAAAGGATCAAATGACTTGTTTCAAAACAGCTTTGAGCCTAAAGCTGCACCAAGCCCTTTGATAGTTGATACTAATGCTGACGATCCTCTAAAGAGTAACGGTAAAGAGAGATCGTTCATAATCGACCTTGAAATACAGAAAACGGCTTCCTTTCTTGCTGCGCAAGCTATCAGGGAGTCTTTGTCAGAGGAGACAGCCATTCTGCTTGATAGAGAAAGCCATATGCAAGTTTCTGAAGCAACGACTACTGCTGCCATTCAAGATCCACTAAAAAGTGACAAAGGCAAGTTTGCGTCCCTCAATGAATTTGAAATAAAGAAAGATGCTTCCTTTCTTGCAGCTCAAGCTATCATGGCATCTATGCCCGTCGAGACTACGTCTAATGTGCTTGATACGGAAAGTCATGTGGAAGCTGTAGACGACAAAGATATACCAATTGCAAGCCTTTTGAGGAACTCAACTTCTGCTACTGATGCTAAGGAATCACTAAAAAGTGACAAAAGCAGCTCAATGTCTATAACCGAGCTTGAGATACAAAAAGCAGCTTCCCTCCTTGCTGCTCAGGCCATCAGGGCATCTTTGCCGGAAGAGGAAGCCGTTCTGCTTGATACAAAAAGTGATATCCAAGATTCTGAAACAGTACAGAATAAAGATTTGGAGTTAAATGTATTGCCCCCTGCACGACCAGATATTGCCTTTGTTGAAGGAACTGGGGAAGGAGCCAGTGAAAGTGAGGTCAAATATGAAAGTATTCAACCTGACACAGAGGAAAATACAAGTAACAAGAGAGTAGGGGAACTACGAGAGAACAAAAGTGCAGAATTAGACGTTCAGGAGACTGAAATGAATACAGGAATACCTCATGCTGCCGATTTAGATAAAGATGCGCATCGAGAGCAAGAAAATGTGACTGGAAAACCGAGTGTAAAGGTGGACTTCAATGTAAAGGAAATGGAGAGACAAGAATCTAATAAAGAATTAATAATAAGAGGAACGGCAATATCCATCCCAAAGGTTAGTAATGAACAGAAACCCTGCATGAGAAGAAAACCCTGTACTTTAATCGTCTGATGTATAAACCTTTTATTTCGTGCAGCTAGTGTTTGTATACCATGAAATTTCTGATTTGAGGTACTAAACTGATGTATCTTTTAGATAGCATCAAGGAAGACATAATGCAATAGCGCTAAGATATAAGGGATTGTTACTTTAAAAATGATTTGACTACTGAAAGGCCTTTTTCATGGGAATCTTTAACTTCAAAAACAATATGTATGCACCGTCAACTGATGCCGGCAATTTCAGGGGTGAATCTGGAGAAAATTTCGAAAATGGTGGATAAACCTATACTAGAAGTCTTGGCAAAAAAAAAAAAAAAAAAAAAAAAATCGCACTCTGCATGGTAGACTCAAGACACAGACGTTGAAGAATACGTACATGTCTTCGATATTCAAATATATCATTATAGATACGATTTGAAAGCCAAACTTGATGATTATTCCTTGCAGGTGCACAAGCCATCGACCCCCCGATCTTTGAAAGACATAAAGAGCACCACATCTTTAGACAAAAAGTCTTCGAAGCAAAGTGTGGGCTCAACTCCATCTCAATCTCGCGCAAAGAAAGTTGTAAAGACACGATCACTCGGTACTGTCTCTGGTGCAGAAAAGAACCTGAAAGACAATAGCAAAATCTATCGATCTTCGTCACTAAATACAACTAAGTATGTGACTAGTAGGAATAATATCGTCGTGGCCAAGAAAAGTTCGCCTTATGCAGGAACAGAAATTGCGCCGAAGAAGGTCACGCCATCGAGGAGCGATTCTAAACAAAAACGCGCTGAAAAAGAGCAGCCCAAAAAATCCCCTCAGACCCGGATAGGCAAGAAAGAAGTTACCTCAAGGAGCTTCAGTAACGCTACACAGACTTCAAAACGCAATAGTCTTAACAACAAAAGGAAAACAGCTTCTAGTCAGGATATCTTGAATGTCTTGAAGTCTAAATTGGAGCCGTCTGGCAATAATGAATATATCAAACAGGTATCTCAAACATACAAAGCGAAAGACAAATTTCATAATTTTAGCAATCGAGTTTACTTATATGTTGGTATTTTTTCTCGATACTAGCTGCGCGTTTTTTGAATTGCTTGGCGCTTGCATACATACGTGCTGCTTGAATGGGGCGCGCGCGTGCACTTGCTGGCTGGCTTGCTTGCTTGCTTGCTTGCTTGCTTGCTTGCTTGCTTGCTTGCTTGCTTGCTTGCTTGCTTGCTTGCTTGCTTGCTTGCTTGCTTGCTTGTTTGCTTGCTTGCTTGTTTGGGTTGTTTAGTTGGCTGGTTGAATAATTATGATTATTTGTGTATTTTGTTATAAATAATAAGGAGAAAACTTCCGTGGATCAATCAAAACTAAACCAGAATGAAGAGACAGAAGCGGCGATTGCTGCGAAAAGTTGTGTAAGTATAATAATATATTAAAGAAGGTATTCGGCTAAGTCGTCTTTTTTTATTCTGTTTTCCTGGCCAAGAATGTATGGAATTGTCAGGAGCAGAGATTCTCGAGAAGGAAAACAACGAATCAATGAAATTAAAAGAGGAAAGCGGAACAGCAAAAGAAAATATGAAGAAAAGTCAGAACAAATGACTCAAAGGATTATGAAAAGGATTAGGAAAGGATTATGAGTAAAGTCGAAATAAACTATTAATTTTCAGTTAACAACTTCCTGCTACAATATGAATCTCGCATAATACAAAATTCCTTGCAGACAAAAGTTGAAACTTTGGTTGTGGGAGAAAAACAATTGACGCAACACTCAAATTACCTATTTAGCATAACTAACTTAATTTAATTTTGAAATGCTCTACTATAACAGGTATCTATGGAATCAGACATTGGCCTCACAAAAGCAATATTCGAGATTTTTAATTCTGACAACAAAGAAACCACAATTGAAGGTTTCACAGTATTTACCGACGGTGTCTTGAAAAAGAATGCAAAACAAAGTGATCAAAGAATATCTTCACCTCGAAAGAGCTGTACCCCTTCAGAAACTGAGAGGATTAGCGTGGACAGGGTTCCCACATCGAGTCCTATTCGCATTCGTAGTGGCTCAAGCAGACGGGTAGATTCTCCTAGTGGAGTTAGTTCTGATTACTCCAATGGAAGAGCATCTAAGTCGAGCTATTCAAATACTTCGGTTGAGAAGATTAGCTCTCAAAAAGGTGGAACCAACAGCTATAGGTCAGGTAGCCCCGCCCATCCCAAAGATTCGCCATGATAGTACTATCTATGTGTATTATACAAATAACAATTAAATAGTTTAATAAAATAGTTTAATAATAGTTTAATAAAATATCTGAAAAACGTGCATGATTCAGTTATTATTGTGATGAGCCGGATTTCTAACTGTATTTTCCCTTTTCAATACCCTCCCACTTCCCTCTTCTATCCTTCCTCCCTTCCTCTTTCCCATCGTCTCCTCCTCCACGGTCAATCTACACACACAATCTAGTTGAATAAATAATGTCACTAGTGAAGTAAACGTACATGTGTAGTGTTGTATATAGCTAAGTAGTGTTGTATAAAGGGTTGGTGAAGGTTTTGTTGCATGTTGCATGTTGCATGTCACATAACGTGACCGAAAAGCACTTTGGTCGACGTAATGTGTGTGCAATCAGTGAAAAGTCACAGCCCTCTCGGGATTTTCCCAAACTTTGTTTCACGTCTGCTCGTTTTTTCGCCATATCCTCTTATAACAATATGTATATTGCATCAGCGATATTATTTATATCTGCGCTGATACATATGATCCACAACACATTTAGGTCCTGTATATTAACAATTTCCTTTTATAACATTTTTGGAAAAGGATCTTGTGAAATAATTCTTTCGGCCTATTTTGAGTCTAATGAGCACAGTTGAAGTAGTATAGGGGATGGGGGTTCCAGCGCAACGACCACCAGAGGATTACCCGTCTAAAGTACCCCCCTCGATTCGTACCGCGATTACCCGCATCCCGTGTTTATGTAGTTAAATATGTTAGTCTATATATGGAGTGCGAAGATTGCAAGAGAATTTTTAAGAAAGAAGTGGACTTGAAGAAGCATTTGAAGATGAAGATGAAATGTATGAGCAGCTATGATTGTGGATGTGGTAAGAAGTTTGAGACTAAGGTTAAATTGTTTTGGCATTGTCAGGATTGTGAGTATGACTACGACGATCTGAAAAGGGTCTGGAATTAGGCATAAGATATTTCCTATTATATAGATGGAATCCCAAAGCAATTTCGAAACGGTGTCAATACCCGGTAACGGTGAGATTGATGTTAGACAGTTTTGGCGTCAGTCAGAAAGGAAGGTCAAGAGAACGCTTCGAAAAGGTATAGAAGAATTAGGAGCCCTGAAAGCAAGCATAATGGTAGAAGTAAGTTTATCAAAAGATGAGGCAACGACGACAGCAATGTTGCGATCGAAGTCGTTAGTGATATTAGAGTCCACGAATCTGGATAGGTCACTCAGCGAAGCCTTAGAAGCAATAATGGAGTCGCTGTCTAACTACACGAAAGAAGGATCAGGTTGGACAGTGGAGGAGGTAGAAGGTATGGAGGTTAGCATGGCAAGGTACGTGCCGATACGAGGAGGAAGTTACGTACCCCTGCCGGTGTGGGTAGAAAGGAAGAAAGCCATAGTGAACGTAAAGAATGACGACAACCGCTGCTTTATGTGGGCAATACGATCCGCACTGTATCCAGTAGATAAGGATCCCTGTAGGACAAGCAAGTACCCAACAGACGATTTAGAGTGGGACGGTGTGGAATTTCCCATGCAGTTGATAGACATCCCCATATTTGAGGAAATAAACGATTTAGCAATTAACGTTTACGGAGTCAGAGACCAAACGATAGTACCACTAGTGTTGTCAAAGAGTAAAGGAGAACGAATACACCTTTTCTACCACGGCGGACATTATTCGTGGGTTAAACACATTAGCAGACTATTTTACAGACACACCAAACACAAAGGTAAGAAATACTTCTGCGATTGCTGCTTATTATCCTTTACCAGCGTTAAAGCTCTAAAGGATCACAACGAAATATGTCGCGGAGTCGAAGAAGTGGCGCAACGGATCCAGATGCCCACAGATAAGAACCTAGCGTACTCAGACCATCAAAAGCAGATGCAGGTGCCTTACGTGATATATGCAGACTTTGAAGCGTTGATAACTAAGGAAGAGCAGAAAAGTGGTGCCACGAATAAGGTGGGATTACACGAGATCTGCTCCTTTGGTTACATAGTAGTCAGATCAGACGGTAAAGCAAACCCTCCTGTGATTTACCGAGGTAAGAACGCAGCTAATGAGTTTCTAGAAGCATTGCGAGAAGAGGAGGGGGAGATAAGAGAACAATTAAGACGTCCAAAGAAGATGGAATTTACCAAAGAGAACCAGGAGGCTTTTACCAAGGCAAAGAAATGCCACATTTGTCAACATACGCTTCTCCAGTTTGGAAGACGAGCCAAGAAAGCGTGGGATGAAGATGGAAAGTATTTAGGAGAAGCTCATTTTAAATGCGGGAAGTATGCTAAGAAGGGTGAGAAGCCGGGAAAGCCCTCCACGCATTGCATTCACTGCCACAAAGCATTTGTTGAGGATTTCTATGTGGATAAGGTTAGAGATCACTGCCACATCACGGGTAAATACAGAGGTGCGGCTCATTGGAAATGTAATATAAACTTCAAAGTAAATCCAGACATGGAGATTCCGGTGTTCTTTCACAACCTCCGCGGTTACGACTCCCATTTGCTACTACAAGGAACGGACGGCTCCGAAGTAAAGTGCATACCCAACAACAAAGAAAGGTACATGTCCGTAACCGTAGGCAAGCTGAAGTTCTTAGACTCGCAGCAGTTCATGGCGGACTCCTTAGCAAACTTGGTTAAATACAACACGGAGTTCCCCATTTCCAGTCAATACGGCGCGGAAAGGAAAGGAGTCTACCCATACGAATACATGGACTCCTGGGAGCGATTCGAAGAGCCCCTACCACCCAAAGAGAGATTCTACAGCACCCTAAACGAGTCTGGTATAAAGGACGAGGAGTACCAGCATGCGTTAGATGTGTGGGAAAAGTACTCCTGTGAGAATATGGGAGAATACCACGACATCTACCTACGTTCAGACGTAGTGCTGCTCGCAGATGTTTTCCAAAGCTTTCGAAAGATGGCAATGGAATACTACGGGTTGGATCCAGCGAACTTCTACACGGCTCCTGGGCTTAGTTGGAGTGCGCTTCTAAAGAAGACAAACGCGCAACTGGATCTCCTAACGGAATACGACATGTACCGCTTTATGGAAGACGGTATCCGCGGCGGTGTTTGCGGACCCAGCAGACGATACGCAAAAGCGAACAATCCCACGGTGGAGTACGACCCGGAGAAGCCAACCACATACATCTTCTACTTAGGCGCAAACAACCTCTACGGTTGGGCAATGTCACAGTACTTACCTGTACGCGACTTCGAATGGGATCCAGTGAAGCCGATAGACTTCTACATGCAGGTAGGAAAGGAGGAAGACAAGGGTTACGTTTTAGAAGTGGATCTGGAGTACCCAGAGCGCCTGCACGACGAACACAATGAGTTCCCCTTAGCACCAGAAGCGATAGAGATACCATTTAAGCAGCTAAGTCCGTTGCAGAGGGAAATGTGCCCTGGTTACAAACCGTACAGGAAACTAACTATGAACCTGATGGATAAGAAGAAGTATGTGGTGCATTACCGCAACCTGCAGTTCTATGTGCGCCACGGCTTACGCGTGAAGAAGATCCATCGCGTTTTGAAGTTCACGCAGGAACCCTGGATGCGCCCCTACATTGACTTTAACACACAAAAGCGTACGCAGGCAAAGAATGACTTCGAAAAGAACCTGTTTAAACTAATGAACAATAGCGTATTTGGTAAAACAATGGAGAACATCCGCAAGCGCGTAAGCATAAAGATAGCCAGCACCAGAGAGGAAGCAGAAGCATACGTATCACAGCCTGGATTCGTTAGATACGTAGAAATGTTAAACTTCTACGTGATTCACATGAAGAAAGCGAATTTATTCCTGAATAAACCCGTATACACGGGGTTTACAGTGTTAGACCTATCAAAGCTGCTCATGTATGAGTTTTACTACGACAAGCTAAAACCGAAATACGGTGATAAGTGCCGCCTCTTATACACCGACACCGATTCCTTGATACTAGAGGTGCAGACGGAAGACATTTACGAAGACTGTGTTCCCGACATCGATGAATACGACACCAGCGATTACCCACGCGACCACTTCCTTTACTCCCCTAAAAACAAGAAAGTAATCGGGAAAATGAAGGATGAGATGAAAGGAAAACCCATCGTGGAATACGTGGGGCTGAAACCCAAGATGTACAGCGTGCTAAAGCTGGACGGTGTAGAAAAGAAAGCTAAAGGCGTAAAAAAATACGTGGTTAAGAAGGACATTACGCACGAGTCCTACTTGAAGGTACTGCGTACGCGCAAGGAACAGCGACATAAAATGAACAGCCTGCGCAGCTACGGTCATCAGATACACAACGTTACGCAGGAGAAGGTGTCACTGTCTGCATTTGACGGTAAGCGATGGATGTGTGATGACGGAGTGCATACGATAGCATTCGGACATCACACGATAAGCAGTTCTTCTTTGACGAACCCACGCGTGGGACCATCATGAAGATAATACAAGATGGGCTGACCCTTCTTAGCTATCGCACTTCGGATCTGGTAAGTTTCCAAAGACCAATTGGGATCCGTAGCTCTTTTGGATCCTCCTTCTAGTTCACCCGGCTCATAGAGATATCGAACCGTGACATCACCTAATTTCTTTTCCTGGGGGAAGACCGCCCTCGAACTTCTGACGAAGGACTTGTGTTCCACGTGTTTCTTTTTTATGACATCCTTGGGTTTCATTCCCGTAGCCCTGGCCGCCTCGTTGTTCAAAGCCGCGACGACCTGGGGGAGCCTCTGAGTCCATTCCCTGTTGCGTTTGGAGGGATCTTCCAGCTCTTTCCAATACTGGTACCCAAAGAGAAGCTCGGCCAAGGTCTTATTGAATCTTTCGACAATGCTTTGACCCCTGTGGTACTCTGCTTCAGCTCTCCTAATCTTAGTGCTGTGGTCTTTCAGGGCCTTAGTAACCACGCCCATGAACTCCGTCCCCGCATCCACTTGCAGCAGCTTAGGCCATTTCAAGACGCGCTTATAAATCCTATCTAGGGCTTCTGCGACTTCCCCAGAATCCTTGCTGGTTATGGGTTCGGCGTCCTTGTATCTGCTTGCGATATCAACTACGGTCAAAGCGTATCTATAGGTCTTTCTTCGCACCTTGTCGTGCGGTAAGAAAAGCAAATCCGCCTGATGAACTTCATTGGGGGTATTTACGGTGAAGCTGGGCCTGGGAATGTACTTAGGCACGGGAAGATAAACCTGCCAGAGGGTTTGTTTTTTCAACCAGTTCTTAGCTGTTTCGTCTGATACCCTGGCCGCGGTCGCGAGTTTCTTGATAGCTGACGCTCCTCTCCAATAGCCTTCCGGCCCATAGTAAATCCTTTTAAGTTTGTCCTCTACGCGGCCCATTATATGAATTCCAAAACAAGATTGATCTTACGTCCGTTAAAATCCACCGTCTTTCCGTCCACTTTAATGGTGATGTTTATGCTTTCTACCAAATTAGACAAGTCATAGCTCAAAGAAATGGGAGTGTATTCCACTGGGTCAAATGGATTACCTTGGGGCAGAAACTTGGACATAAGAGAAGACTTTTCTCCATTGTTGTAACTATGAACCAAGTCGCAATAGACTTCGTAAGAGGATGCGACTTTCCATTTCACATCATATGTATTGCCGCTATTTATTGTGGTACTAGTAAGGCCCAGGAGTTCTACCAATGAACTGTCCTTTAAATTAGCGCTTCCACTATTTTTCTTGAATTTCATTTCATGGGGTAATCCTGTGGTAAGAGTATATCCATGCTTTGCTAGCTCCTTAGCCAGTGTTATAGGGGTGTAATGGGAATCTGGTATTTTTGGTTTGGTGCCGGAAGTTCCGATGACAAAGCCATTAATTAAATTATACCAAGAATTGTACAAAGAGCAACTAACCAACCTTACCTTACAGGCTTTGATGGGGGGATTCAGATAAGTGGTAAAGTTATTCTTGTCGCTTTCCAAAAAGACGATCATATATTACAGGGGACAAGTCCCCTTCTAGTGATCTGAGCGCAGCTCAGAGCAGATACGCCAAGGCCACGCCTCCCACCAGCCCTGCGACTCCTACAAAGACCAACTCATTGTCTTTTTGTTTCTTAGAAGGCTGGTAGTAATTCTTGAACTGAGGCTTTCTTAACCCCGTTAATGCCGCGGGGTGTGCTTGCGCATAAAGTTTGAAGGCGTAGTCTGTGTTTTCGAAGTTCTTATCCGCCTGCATCTTGTCTTGGTAATTCTTGTCCAACCAATCCCTGTAAGCTTGTCTTTTTTCATTCCAAGCCGCCACGTCTCGCTGATATTTCTCCAGCGCTAAGTCGTGTCTCTTCCTTTCGGCGACTAATTCTCCGCTTTTGTCGCCTCTAACTAATCTATCCAAATACTGACCACCATAATTAGCTCCAGTGAATGCTAAAGCTGCAATAACTCCACCTGCGACTAGGCTAACCATTTATACATTAGGTAGGTACTTTTCCTTCCGTAGGTAATCCTTTACCATGATAGCCCCGCCAACGGCAGCGGTCATCTTAGCAAAATTAGCGAAGCTCTTGCTTGGGTCTTCAGTAAAGTCTTCTTTGAGCACTTTCTTACCTACCCAACCAATACCCGCAACGATGGAAGTAATGATAGCTGCCTCTTCAACAGTTTTCAATAACGCGGTTGACATTATATTACAAAGCGAGAAGGAAAATCTAGGTCGCCACGGTACGTGGTGATAAATCTACTCCATTTCAGGGATCTTACTTTTTCTAACAGCCGGTTCCACAGGTGCGCGATACGTTGGTGGTTCTACCTTTTTCGTTGCCCGCCATTGTAAGTAGAGACTGCCTGCTGCTATAGCGACTCCTAACGCGCCAATGACGTATCCCGGATTAATAAAGGATTCCTCTTCTTTTTCCTCCACCTTTTCTTCTTTTTTGGCTTTGTTCTTCCTGTTCATCTCCGCGAGCTTCTTTCCGGCAGCGACTCTGCCCGGAGATTTAGCCTTGGTAATCTTGGTATCTTCTACGGGAGCCTTTTCTGGTTGTTCTTCGGTGCCACTCATCTTATATTAAGGGACTTGAAGGACTTGACAAGTTACTTGATGACGACTTGACAATGACTTGGCAATGACTTGACAACGACTTGACTAAGTACTTGAGGTGACTTGACAACGACTTGACTAAGTACTTGAGGTGACTTGACAACGGCTTGACTAAGTACTTGAGGCGACTTGATCAGGTACCTCAGCAAGTGCTGCCTGGAAGACCTTTTCGACTTCTCTGTCCTTCTTGAAGTCCTTCCAAGATGTTCCAAAGGAACCTAGTACCTCCTTCAAGTCGACGTGCTGAGCTACGTGAAGTGCCGCAGAGGCGACTGCCATTAACTTACCGCACTTCAAAGACAACCACCCACAGGTTATCTTAAGTTCTTGGGCGATGACATAGTCCTCGCTTATGTCCTTCCGCAGTTGCTCCACGTCGTCTATGGGCAGCGCAAGTCCAAGCAATTTAGTTGCAAGTCGGATAGCGGAGTCTGCTACGGCGTCCGTGGTCTTACTTGCGAGGGCAGCCTCGTACCTCTTATGGAACTTCTTAACCTCCTCTTCTGACAACTTATTAACCTGCTCATGGGTAAGTTCCTTACCTATCATTTCTTTGCACTTCCCCGAAGACACAAGAATGTTAAGTTGTTCCTTGAGGTTACTTTCATCTAACTGTGTGGGGACTTCATCTAAGAGCTGCTCAATGTCCATATATGTTAATGGAATACGGAAACCTCAAAGAGAAGATCATCTTGGAATGTTGGTGCGTTTTTAGGTGCCGCATGTATTCGTGCAGCTGTTCCTTGCTTATCTCACCGCCGTAGTCGCTTAAGATGGTTTCCAGGTCAGACTTACTTGGAGTATAAAATACTACGAGAGAGCCTATGTTTTCCCTGAAGGGCTTAGAGACGCTGGTAAGCTGCTGGGAAAGCAACCAAACGCTAATGTTGTCATGTCTGCCGCTAAAGGCGAGCTTCACTAATTCGGAGGTGCGCCTTTTTACGTCGTCCCCGCAGGCAATGTCATCCAGTATGAGCAAGGTTTGCGTACTCGCTCGTCGAGCCTCGCGAGACGAGAATTGTTTGTGCCAGAACTTCAAATGACCGGATAACTCGTTAGGGTCTAAGATGTCCACAAAGAAGTCGTCATCGCTCACTCCTATACCCGTCCAGGTGCGGTTATTCACGTAGGTGGGGCAAAGCAGCACGATGTAGTCGAAGCGGTATCTAAAGGGTCCTAATAGCTGCTCCACGATGAACTGGGTCTTTCCGCAGCCGGTGGGTCCTACTATCAGAGCGTTACAAGGCATGTGATCTGGGTTCATATATAGATGGAACCAGTGGAAGCAATGCAAAGAATTGTCGCCGACGCAAAGGATAAAAAAGACACCATAGAAATGCAAAGGGAGGAGATAGACCGGTTGAAAGAGCGCGTGCAGGAGTTGTACGATGAAATGTGCGGTCTGAAGCGTGCAGAACGGTTTGGTGCGCTGATAACGATAGCGACGTGGGCTAAGGAGTCCGTTAAGGACTTCATGCGATATCCCCTGTAGGATGTTAGGATATATGCTAGCCTACGCAGCTGCCTTTCTGGGAGGATTTCTAATTACCCTTTCAATATATGGACTGTATTACATGCGAGCCACCTGCCGACTGCATTACCCCTTGCAAGCCACGTAAAAAATACACCTGCCCTCATTGCGACAGGGTATTCTCCGAAGGATCCTTTGTGGGGCATTGGTGTCCCGCGGATCCTAAAGCACAGCGAACCTTAGCTGACACCTACGAAGAGAAAACGAAGTAACTCTGCAAGGTGGTTTCAAGGGCGCCTTAATTGCCGTGTCAGTCTTTGAAATTACCGAAAAAATGAGGTCCGCCGAAGCAGACCAATACTTATCTAATCACACAGAGGATTAGCATCCACCCTACGTTCAACGTCGAACTTCCATCGCCCGTTAACCTTACCATAGCTGCGTATGTGCGTGTACTCTTCACCTTGGATTACATACCGCACACAGTCAGGTGCCCACAGGGTACACTCTTTCCCTTCGTATTCGAGGACCAACCTTAAACGGCTGATGTCTTCGAAGACGACATAATTTTTTATTTTGTATGTGATGCCTTGGACTAATTCACGCCAGTGCGTCTGTTCAATGATCATTATATCTATGAAATATTCTTTGGTGAGTCCTTAACGCCCCCTGCGTCTTAAAAGCCTTAACACACCAAGGACAAGGCACACGAATGCCTTCCGCGTAATAGTCGATCTCCCTGCATATAAGGTCATAATCATTGCACACCATAGTTAGGTAACCATTCATGTCAAACCTATTCAACTGCTCCTCTTGTTTAGAGGATAGCACCCCGTTACCCTTAGGTGTCTTCAACTCCAGGCAGAACCCATTGTATTTTTTATGTGCATTAAGGATTAAAATGTCAGGCTGACCTGCCTGATAACCTTTCTGCCAACATATTATCCTTTTGCTGCTAGAGTCCTGCAATTCTCCAAGACCTGGTGCAAGCAATAGGATAGGGTGGAACCGGCGGATGTAATCGACAACTTTCTTATGTAAGTCGAACTCATTCTCAATTTTAAACACCAATTTGTTGGGGCCGTCAAAGCGCCTTTCTATTTCATACTTACCCGTTTTCCTTAGCGTAGGAAGAACGTCACCTAACACCCATTTCCTGAACTTTTTTGCTTCAGCCTTTTCAGATCCGAATATCAATTCGTAAAGACCTTCCTCCGTCAAATACACGGCATTGGGTTGTGCGTTAAGGGTGTCACGCTGAGTTACACCCTTTAAAGACCTAAGAAGCACCTTATTTTCCTCTGATACGTGATCAGACGCCGCTTTTCTGGAATTTACGTAACCCAACGCCAACGCCACGGACTTCGCTTTGAAGTAAAGTTTATCGCCTTGCACTATGCATTGCAGTTTGGTTTCGTTGTTTTCGAATACGCGAAGCATTATATACCAACGATATTTTTTATAAAAAATATCCTAGACACTAGGATGAGTGAGCACGAATCAATAGGCAACGCTCTTTAGCTGATTCATTTCTACGCTCAGTTGCGCGTCTGAGACTACGAAGATATACGCGTTGATCTTAGTAGTGTCGCTGGCATGTTTGGTGCGCTTGATCTCCAACGTAATGCCGTCCTGAGTATTTACCAGGCGTAAACCCTGACCATGTAGGTCTTCGTCGTTCGTTGTACGCATGTCGATCCACAGCGCATACTTATCCTTAAAGAATTCCTTTGGACCAATTTGGTCACCAAACTTACGCGCGACTTCCCGGTACATGTCCTCAGGCTTTATCCCTTGTGAGTAAACCTTATTAGGCACTCCGTTAATGCTAACGCCTACGTTAGTGATGTTAGGATTAAAGAACGCCTCAGAGTCACGCAATCCTGCCGTGTATGTTTTTGCAAACAGTAACATTACCCCTGTAAGGCTGCGTCTGGGTAGGTTAATGCTTTGGTTGATGACCTCTTCGACGTTGTTCGTGAAGCTAAAGGTCTTGTACATCACGACGTGATCGTAAAGGAAAGCCTTCCCGGCGCTGTATTCCATACCAGCGCTACGTGCTAAGTCTTCGCTGTATACCGTTTCATACTGTAGCTCTAAGTTAGTAACGGAGTATGGGTGGACGGCTGAGGAACTTACGTCCTTTCCCTGCAGAATGTTCGTAGTCTCTGCTAGGGTTACTTCGAACTGCCGTTCGCTTAGCTGCCTTGGGTAGTATGCACCGTGGTTCGTGATAACTTCGAAATCTAATGGAACTACATGCTTAGTACCATAAGCCGTCTTTATTTCGTCTTCTCCTGAGGCGCCAGAGGTTGCGCTTCTTACCTTGCGTATGGCATCACTGGCGATTCCCTGCTCTATCCTTTGCGCGCGGTCAAATGCAGTCAACCATAAGTCTTTGTACGTGGTATACAAATCATACCTGTTCAAGTCCAGCAAGGATTCCCCGGCGAACTTTACGCGTATTTTGGAAACGAGGTTTCTACCCACGTTATTGACGACGTAACGCACGTCCGCAGTGTTTGGTTGTACTGCTAGGTCAAACCTTAGCGCCAGGGTGCCAGGAACCAACACTAGGTTATCCGTTAGGCGGGGCACGCCTACGTACAGGGTTTCCCCTGGCTTAGCGCTGCTGGGGGTAAAGGTAACCCGGTGAAAGGTGCGTTCTGCTTTCAGTCCGCCAACCTGCTTAGGTAATACGTTGGGGTTTAACTTTGAGCTTATCATATATAATGGAAGTAGAAGGAACGGATTTTGATCCCACCACCGAAGAAGGTCAAGTCGACATTAACGACGAAGAATACGACGCATGGACTAAAGGCGCGGAAACCGACCCCATACTTTACGACGCAGCCCTAGAAAGCAAGTATGGCAGCAGATGGGAACGCGCCAAAGCCACCTTAAGAGACATGTGGTCATCTAAAAACCCCAGCAAACCCATCCCCGAGTACTTGGAGCTTCAAAACGTGGAGCAGCCGGAGGCAGCTGCGCGGGAAACCGTAGAGTGGGCAAAGCAGGAGCTAGAGCTGCGCTACACCCACCTTGATGCTGACGGTGTAAAACTTACAGAGCGCGGAAACAAAGTCCTAATAAGCGTTAGAGACCTGAGGTATCCCGACAAGGACCGCTGGACAAAACCACAGCTCCTTTTCGACGAAAATGGCTCGGTTAAGGTTAACGTGGCAAGATTAAGGGGCTTCCAAGTGGCTACCCGGAGTGCATTAGAAAGGTTGGAAAATTTGAATGAAAGGGTCGCGCTAGAAAAACGCGCCATCGAACTGCAAAAAACGTTAAAAGAAAGAGACGCAGAGTACGCAAAGCAAGGTCAACTACTCGCTGATGCTGAAAAGAAGTCCGCCTATCAAGATGAAAGAATAAAAGAAATAAAAAACCAGTTGGATAAAACCCTGCGCGAAAGAGACAAAGCACAAAGGGACCTAGAAAAAGCTCAAAGCTCTGGCACCTCAACGGAAGCGCTGCGGGAAACGCTGGAAGAAAGGGAGGAAGAATACATGAAGCAAAACCAACGGCTCGCCGACGCACATAGGAGGGAAGTCGAATTCAAAAATCAAGAAATAAGTGAGCTGGTAGACCAAAGAACCCGAATTCGACGTGAAAGAAATCAAACTCAAAAGGCCCTTAACCTTGCCCTGCAAGAGTTAGATTTAAGAAGTGAGGACGCTAAGGACTTACAAACCACCATAACCGGCTCTTTAGTGGAAAGGCGACGGTTAATGGCTGAAATTAACGCCATGGAGGAACAAATCCGGCAAAGAGATCAGGCCATCGAAGACCTGGAGGGGCAAATAGAGCGGCAGCAAGAAGTAATCGAGGATCAAACTAGTACCGAGGAAGAAAGGGAAGCAGCTCAAAAGGAAGTAGATACGCTCGAAATACGTCTTGCAGAATTACAGGCGCAAAAAGAAGGTTTGGAAAGAGAATTAGGGCTTACCACCAAGGAAAAGGTAAAAAGAGCCCTTTTGAAGTATGGCGTTCCGCTGGCATTTGCGGTTGCTATTTCGAGCGTAGTAGGCGTGATCCTTAGCACACTTAAGGCTACAGGCGCGGGCGTAAAGAAATTAGGCGGTGGACTAACGGACTTGGGAAAAAAGATGGCAGCCGGTCTTCCTGGGCTGCTGGGTTCGGTTGTTTCCTTGGCACTTAGAACCGGCGGCGAACTGTTGAAGTTCGTGGGTAACAACATTTGGATTTTGGTTGTCGCTATTGGAGTGGTACTCTTGAAGAAGATGAAGGTTTAATCTTATCTGGGTACGTTACTGGGGGCTTATCGTCGTCGTGCGTCCGAGGTGTTCTCGACTGGGGATAAGTAAAGATAGTATTCGCGCCGCCTTGATAATGCGAAACTAAAGGTATGAAAGTCATAGTACTAATGGTCTTATGATTCCAGGCAGCGTCCACCGGAGAAGAAGCTGCCGAATAGGCGGTATTTATCCCAACAATACCCGGTAGGTTGACAGCAGCACGATCGCTTGGGCGAACTTGAAGCCTCGCGTGTTGACAGTTGGCTATTATGTGAAAAGTTACCGATGTTAGGTTCTCCGAGCTTATGTATGCAGGCTCGAAAGTAAAATGAGTCAAATGCCTCTTATTATCTTTTTTCCTGTAGGGCTGTAGTGGGCGGTCATTTTCATCAAGAATTCTAAGCCCAACGTTAGCGTTATTCCACGTGTTAATGCTAATAGTGCATATGATTATACCAAGACCTCCAACCTTTACCTGCAGGTTGGTATCATACCATCTATCACCAAAGTACTCCTTCTCCTCTAAGTAATAGAAAACCGAATCTTCCTTTACATGTGGGTTGTTCATATATATCTATAGACTAAGCACCGTAAGGGTGCTAATAGTTTTGTGATTATAAACGTAATCTCTTTGATCCTCTATGCTATTTACCGTAACCTTTCCCGTATCGTCTACGCGCATTTGCAGCTTTACCTTCCCATGGCAGTCGGCAACCAAATGAAGAGTCCAAACGGAATGATTTTCAAGGCTGCCTGGGTTGGGCTCTACGGAGAAATGCGCAGGCTCCCTGTTATTATCTTTTACGCGCATAGGCTGTAGTATGCCATTATCATCCAGGAACCTAAAGCCCACGTTGGCATGACTACTCGCACCAATGCAAATACTACAAAGGATCAATTTCTTCCCTGAATAATTCAAATTCACGGACATGCCCGTGACATCAACCCAAGACGCCTGGGTGTATTTTTTCTCGCCTGTGTAAGTCGTATAAACACAATCTACTCCAGCTACGTAGGGGTTGTTCATTGCCATATATAATAGCTCAGACCAACACCCGCGACTGCTAGGCCGGCTTTTAATAAGTTATGGTCATATTCCTCGGTAACCTTCTTTACTGGTTTCTTTGGCGGCACGTACGCCTTTTTTAATGGTTTTTCTGTGTGCTCCTTTTTTGGTTTCTCTACGAAGTGAGTAATGCCCTTGGTCATGTCAGAGTTCACGTCATTCACCCCAAACTTCATATCCTTAGTAGCTCGCTGCAGCTTGTTGTTATAACCCACAACGGAATTGGTGTTAATAACTAAATTACTTGGCATTAACCAACAACCAGGCGACAAAGCGTAATCCAGTCGCACTTTAGACTGCTGCACCGCTAATTGATATCTCTGCACCGATTTAGATATGTCATTTTCTATTATTGCAGACTCAAATAAAGTTAGGAATTCTTGTTGCGTTTCCTGTGAAGCGCCTTGGGATCCAACAATGGGGTTGCGGGTATTTACCTGCGCTCCCAGGATGCAGTACACGAATGCTTCAATGCTACGGTTAATCCTGGCTAGGTTCCTTAAACCTTTTCCTTTCATTAACACGAACGGATCCCAAGTGCCGGGGTAGTTTGTTTGAATTCTAGTAATTAATGAATTATTACCCTTATCGCCGCCCATATCACCGAACTCTAACTCATTACTTGGGTATTCCTGATGCCCGTAGTCAGCCGGCTTCTCACCATTGGCACCCCAAACATAAACTATACCCAGCCCATGCGTCTTACCCTCCTTATACCGAAAATCTTTTTGCTGTGGTTTGAACTCATTAATTAACCTTTCCAGGGCTGCGGCGTCATATCGGTTATTCATTGGATTAAATGCCTTATCTCCCGGTAGGGGTACGTTAAGCTCCTTCAACAACCTCCTTACCGTAAAGGCAACGTGAAACCGCATAAATGAAATGTGAAACATGTCCGCGGCAACACCACAACCTTTAGTGGCAGCCCAAATAGCAAAGTCTAACTGCTGTGGCCAATACCGCATGTTGGGTCCTGCTAACCATTCCCTGGCCTCTTTACCTGATGTATGCTTCAACATCGTATTCTTATAGATATTTCTTAGTATTACGTTAAATGATTGTTTACCCACTGAAATCTTCAGGTGCGTTACCAGCTTTTCGAAGTTGTTTACACCACCTTCAGCATCGTAAAATGGGTCATCTTCCGTGGTTAACAATAAGTTTCTAGGAAAATAGGGTGCTTTATGCTCGGGGTTTGGTGGCCTTTCTTTATGAACGGGGTGTACGATCGTCAATTGCTGCACCTGATCACCTACTTGCTCCAGCTTTGAATGTTCCAAGTCTGCATTGCTGTACATCCTGGAGCCGTTATAGTAAATCCCATCGGGTCTCCTTTCGAACTTACTAGGGTCTGCATGTGGAAACATCTTCCTAAAGGCCCTCCAGTTCCAGTAATCCCGGTTGTCGTGATGTGGCTGCTCCTCAATATCATTCCCAAAAGCGTCGTACATTAGTATATATAATGGATGTTATACCATCAGCACCTAAGTTGTATCCAGATGTTCCCTATACTACACCTAACGAACTAAACGCCGAAAACTTTCGTCTGAATAAAGCGAACTTAATCCTGGCTTACTTGGAAGGACAAGCAAAACACTACGAAAAAGTCCGAAAAAAGTACGTCAGAGCCCGTAGCACGCTACATAAGATTGCGATAACTTCAGGGTCCATATCTGTTGTGTTAACGGGCTCCGGCGTTGCTACTTCGCTTACTGGACCGGGAATAATTGTTGGAGTTCCTTTGGCCGGCGTTGGGGCAGCCTGTGGTATTATCTCGGCTGTTGCTACGGGTATTATGAAACAGTTGTCAAGCAAAATATCCAAGCATGACACGACAATAGCTCTGTCAAGGGCTAAAGTAAATACGATCACTGACCTTGTCTCAAAGGCTTTGCGTGACAGAAAGATAGACGACGTAGAATTCTCGCTTATCTTAGCTGAAGAGGAAAAGTACGAGAAACTAAAGTCGGACATAAGGAATAAAAAAACAGTCGTAAAAGATCTTTCCGAGGAATCTCGCAAAAAGATCTACCAGGAGGCAAAAGAAGAGCTTCAAAGAAAGCTTGCTCAGTAAAGATTTGCTTTGAAAAGAGCGTGACGGGATTCTATTTACATATCGAACGCCGGCTGTCTGGTTCATATGCAGATTAGTTTCTCGCCGAGGTTGTTTACATTTCCAACTTACTTCGGCTTTTTATATTTGGTTCGGGTTTTGGTCGTGTGCTCGGGTTTTGATCGTGTGCTCGGAAAACGCTGGTTGTTATGACGAAGAGGAATGTTGGTGTTGCTATGTGATGTCATCGCCTGGGAATCCATCCCAAGAGGGGGTGGTTGGGGTCGATTTCGTGAAATATTTCGTAGATTACGTCAGGGTAATAAGGAATATCCTTATCCAACCGACAAAACATCCACTCGGCCCTGCTCATATCAGAAATCTCGGGAATAGACTTACCGGTAATTTCAGACAAAAGATAAGGAATAGCTTTGTAATATTTCCCTAGCTTTAATTTTTTCAACGTTTTCCGTAGACTTTGTGGGGTTGGCTCTTCTAAATGGTCTATGATTTTCTTCTTTACTTCGTTGTCTAAATATATCGGTCGATAACCTTGGATATGACTCATCCAGTCCCTGAAG
The DNA here is from genome assembly GCF_029948245.1 of Actinia tenebrosa. Classification (NCBI taxonomy): domain Eukaryota; kingdom Metazoa; phylum Cnidaria; class Anthozoa; order Actiniaria; family Actiniidae; genus Actinia; species Actinia tenebrosa. The sequence goes on from NW_028292569.1 coordinate 17,481,676, forward strand.
TATTTTATTCTCTTATATGGCGTTTTCTTACGACCTCCATTGGCATAATACTGCTCTCTGGTAGCATTTGGTACGGCATTACGAATATTCTTACCACATTCGTAACACTGCGCTGACGTGTCGTCTTCTATTTGCATTTTTTTACCACAACAAATATACTTATTTGGCTTAGTAAGTACAAACTTGGGTTTCAAGCACTTTACACAGAAATCATAAGCAAACTCTTTACAATCTTCGCACTCCATATATAGACTAACATATCTTACATAAACACGGGATGCGGGTAATCGCGGTACGAATCGAGGGGGGTACTTTAGACGGGTAATCCTCCGGTGGTCGTTGCGCTGGAACCCCCATCCCCTATACTACTGTTGACCACTCACTCTCCCCTCCCTCCTGAGTGATGATAAGCCACTTTATTTCGAGTTTTATTCTGTATTTCCTGCTTTCTTCTTGGTGTTGTCAATGTCAATATCCTTAAAGGTCTTTGGTATTAACCGTATACCAAATATGGTGTTGGTTGCGGAAATGTTTAGATGATGATGAGCCACTTGATATTCATTAATGCTAGATACACAAGGTGAAAATGAAAAAGAAAGTCACGTCAACTTGCACGGAACTACCTCATTATCAAATTAAACAGCTTTCCGCTTCTTTCCAGTATTTTAGGAATATTGTGATACGTAACTGGTATGCGATAGCTTTCTTGATAGTTCCTCTATGGGATGAGACGACATTTAGAGCATATCATTGGTATACTGAATTAAGGTTGCTCTGACAACGTATTCATCTTTTTTTTTTATTGTCTGATCTGTGAAAAAAGAAAAACGAAATTTTAAAATATTCGTCTTTTTCAATATAAAGTGGTGGTCTTCCTGTGGCTTCTTCCAGTCCTCCTTCCCGCGTTTCAATTCGAGCCTCGATCGGGCATCACACCAAATATGGCAATTTGATTGACAAGTTGCGTAATGGCTGCGGCCACCAGTCACGCAAAGAACGCGCGCAACTCACAAACCAAAGCCAAGTTGACGACCATTTTCTTTTGTTTCTTCTCCAAAGATAGAAAAACGTTCTAAATTTGACTTATCTCTCCTTCTGAGGACCCTGGTTTACGACATACGCGTCGAAAAGAACCTGGAATGTCAACAACGATTGAACAGGTAGGTTTTCCAGGGTTGATCTGGAGTTTTTTTGGCCGAATATCCGGGAGAATAGCGAGTGCGTTGTGCTAATAGTTTTTCGTTTTATTTTTTACTTTCGATATTTCCTCATGCACGGTTCATTACGACTCAGAGGCCTAAAGATTATAACAGTCAAGGTAAAACTTTATGATTGAGTTTGTTAATAGTTTTTAGCTTTTTTCGTGGGGCTGGTTTGTATTTGTCGGCGAGAACTTCGATTCTCGTTTATCAGCCATGCCAATATATTTAGTAACTCTATAACCCTCTCTTCGGCAGGCTACGTAGAACGCAAGAACGGCGAAATTCAAAACGAGGATTATAGGAAATACCTTAACTCAGCATCCAGAAAGGTAAAGAGCTCGTCAGCATAAAATTCAAGCTGTTTCATGGAATACTATGAAAAATGTGGTCATATTGGAAAATCCTGCTAACGCCATGTTTCTTTTCTATTTGCACATGTTTCTGATGTCGTCGCTTCGATGACGGACTTCAATAGCTGGACGAAAACGGATTAAATTCGCTTCCGAGGGATCACTTGGCAAGTTCAATTGCTGGAGATACGTATTTGCCGCCGTACTATACGTCTTCAACATCAAACACTGGAGTCCCAGCAATGCCTTTTCCTTACTTGAACACTGGTATAGGGGACGGCACATGGTCTTCCCCAACGCTAAACCCAAGTACTCTCTTCCCGTCTACTGCTTTCAATGTTAGCAGTGGCGGAGAACAGTTGCTTCCTGATCAGATGTTTAGTCATAATAACGGAGTTGCAGTTTCCAATGCATTTTTGGGTAATCTGAATCACAACACGTCGAGCAATATGTTTCTAACTCAAGCGGCCCCTGCGTTGTACTTTCCCGGGAGCTCAACTGATATCTCTTGGGGAGAACAAACTCCAGCTACTGGAGGACCTCCGTTGCTACAAAACTTTTACCAACCACCCCCACCTCCTGTTTCTGAAACTCTCAATCCCATCGGAGTTGGTGGGCCTGTTAGTATGGAGAAGGCTTTGTCCAATTTGAGTGTTAGTGTGAATGAGCATGAAAATGGCCCAACTGACAACAACATTGGACCACATGGGAACGGACAGTCCGGTGGAAAACAACATTTGGACTCAAAGCCTAAGTCATGGGCTGCAATTGCTAGTCAACCAGCAAAACCCAAACCTCTTCCTCAAAAACCAATACAACAACTTGGACATGTTCCATCGTCCGGCATGGGAATTATAAAAGGGGAAACTCCATCTTGGGGAACTGTGGCAAAATCAAATGCCAACAAGCCAGCAGTTGGACGTGGGCAACGTCCTCGTACAGGCGTTACTGGAAATGTAGGACTGAATTCAAATGTCGGTAGTTCTGGTGAAACTTTGCCTGTTCTTGAGAGACTAAGAGCAAAGTGGAACTATAACAGCAAGGATAACCCCCAACTCTTACACAGTAATGCACGTTACTTTATCATTAAGAGCTACAGCGAGGATGACATTCACCGTTCCATTAAGTATAGTGTTTGGACCAGCACTGAGCATGGCAACCGTCGTCTAAATGAAGCTTTTAAAGAGCAAATGAAAGTTGGGCCTGTCTACCTTGTTTTTAGTGTAAATGGTAGTGGACACTTTTGTGGAATTGCTCAGATGATGTCAGAAGTTGATCTTGACATAGAGACCGGCATTTGGTCTCAGGATAAATGGAAAGGGAAATTTGAAGTAAAATGGTACTACGTGAAGGACGTACCCAATAATGCTTTGCGTCATATTCGCCTGGAGAATAATGACAATAAACCCGTAACTAACTCACGGGACACCCAAGAAATTCCACCAGACAAGGCTCGTCAGGTTGTGAAAATTGTTCAGTCCTATAAGCACCAAACGTCTATTTTTGATGACTTTGCACATTATGAAAAGCGCGAAGAAGAGGAGATCAAAAAGGTATACCAAAAAGTTAACTTGGATTATAGAAATATTTTATATTTATTAGCACTCTATAATGCAATAACTTTATACAATTTTTTCACAGCCTCCATGTATAAGTGGACCTCATCATTCTTAATTAGTAATCATTAATTAAGAGAGAATTCTTTTCGTATTCAAGCAGTGAGCGCCAAAAACTATTTTCTTGAAGAAAAGCTGTTGTACAAGGCTAAAAGTTTGTTATTCAGAAAGTTTAACTTGTTTGGAAGTGGAGATGAGCAATGAAAGTGGAATCAAAATGTTAACCCAAAGCAAAAATGTTATTCGAAAATGAGGTTTAGGCCTTCATTTGCTTATTTCCCATATGTTTTCTATAAAAAAACCTGACAAAGTAACATTCTAATACAAATGCATTTTATCATAGTACATTCATTCCTAACTGTTTAAAAGAGGTTTTGAGTGTTAACGCTGCAAAAAAATTGGGATCAAAACTCATACAAAAGTCTAGTTTTTGGTGCTTTTTGCCATTATTGCTAGTTATTGAAAAACAATTACTTTTAATATTATTGAAAATTCATAATGTGATGCATTTAGTAAAGTTTTAGTGCTTGGTTATTGATATCTGAATGAAAACATAAAAAAGTGATCTATTGACTTTACATGTAAATTTAATTTAATCAACAATATTATTATAACCATCCTAGAGTTTAATTTTAATATTAGCATGAATATAAATTTCCTTCAACTTTATCCAATTAATAAGTAACACACTGATGTCATTGAAGTCAAGGTTTTAATTTCAAATCATTTTTCAATTTAAAGTCAACAGAATGTATTGTTAAACTTAATTCTACTATCGCAAAAAATACAAAAGCTGTACAAAATGTACTTTATTTTGAGCACAATACAAGCACTTTACTTTACCTCCTATTTCCGTAGAATAAAAGTAAAATTCAATCTAGAAAATATTTAGTTATCAGCTGTAAGATGATACAACAATATCAAGTGCACTCTTAGAATATCTGTCAGTCCAACTTAAAAAATTTCCTTTCTGACTCTCAGCATTTGATTAAGAAATGTAGTATCATGTCTTAATATAGATTGGTGCTTAAAACTATTGAAATTTTACAAGTAATCGTCCCTGGATGTTCAACCTAATCATAGTTCAGGTACTTTTTTGTTCAACAGTCTAACAACAGCATAGTTTTGTCTAGCCTTTGAAGCATTGTATTTCAATTAGCTTGATCATCCAATCAATCAACACCGGCTTACACTGTCTACAGCTTTATCACAGAATTCTATAAATTCTAAAATGATAAAGAAGTAACTATGATCTTTTTTGAATTATGGTTGGTCTCTCTTTTATTACCCTACTAAAAAATCCAGTAAAAGTGAAAGTACCATTACAGTAATATATCACACAGCCATTTTTGGTGTTAAAGTTTTGGTGTTAGCAATTAAAAAAAATTATGGAGAATATTGTTTTTGAAGAAATTTAATTTAATTGTATTTTTTGATTTCGACAGCAACAAAGTGTGACATATAAATATATTTGTACTCAACTAAATAGCAAAAACATCATTTTTTTAATCTCAAAAAGTGTAACATTCCTTACATACTATTCCATTGGTGAACAGAGATTAATATTTGAATATGTTTCTTATTTCCCAGGGCAACAAGAAATTGGTTGGCGTAAAGGAGCCTTAAACCCAAAGCCTTATCCAGGTTATTGGATCCAAAAGGACTGAACCTTTATTACAATATTTTCCATTGTTTAGACAATTATTGCTGGGGACCAAGAATAGTAATTAATACATGGATCGTTTTAGAATGGATGTTCCAGAAATTGTTTTCCAAATAACGAGAATCTTTAGTGGCATGAAATCAGAATTTTCTACAAATTCACAATAGCTCCAATGAAGCAAAAATCATGATTTTGTTGAAACTATGTTCGTGCATTAACCATTTCCATAGACTGGTTTTAACAAAATTCATGAATGGTCAATCCAATGTTTATAAGACTAAGAAATTTTGAGTTACATAACCACAGGCTAAGCAAAGCAGTACAAATTTATATATTTTTGTGAACTAGTTTAAAACATTCTTCCCTTATTATGTACCCTCTTTATCCCCCTGACATTCTCCTTTCCTAGATTCCTTTCAAAATGTATTTTAAATTTCTTCTTTTTTTCCATCATGAAAAATCATCTATTTGCAAGAAATAATTTGTTTTATTAGTATTTCATCAGCTGTCACCATTGACTTGACACAATTCAAACATTTTATACCATCTTCAACATACACCTACTTGCAAGAACGTTGACATACGAAAATAGAACATTAGTAATTTAGTGAGAAAGGAATAATGCATTAAAAGACAAAAGAAAAAGTTCAGCTTCAGTGATCTTCTTTTGTTTTTTAATATAATTCCTATCCCACTAAACTAATGTTCTATTTTTCGTATGTCAATGTTCTTGCAAGTTGGTGTATACAAAACTATCCATATTTTTAATATATAAGACATCAAATTTGGAGTAATTGATATTAAAGATAACATGCTGGATTAGAAAATATTGATTACATGCTACTAAAGATACTTGACAATAAATGATTACGTCGTGTAGCTTAAGCTGTCTTTGATTTTATGATGTATGACAAGAGCCTTGTTGAAGTGAACTTCCAGTATGGTCACTGAGCATAGCTTTTTTGATGGTCAAATAAACAAGCATATCCTCTAGTTGTATTTGTTTCTTGAGTTTCTTGTTCCTCACCTCCATAGCGAGGATTTTCCAGAGGATCTTTGAGTGCAAACGATCAACCCACATAAAAGTACTAACTACATTGTACAACGTGTAGTTCCAGAAAAGAAAATATCCATATCCCACCCATGGAGGAAAATGGAAATTCTGGAGGGGAGAGGGGTCGGAGAAAGGACAAAATTACAGAGCTTGTATGGAAGAAAATTGGACATTCCTGGAGCTATGTAGTAGGGTGGGGGTTCATATTTATAAATTCCCTTTGTAGTAGGGTTATGGATGTTTTCTGGAACTACAAAAAGCCTTTGGTGACATTCTTATGGGGAAAAAAATGACTTTCTGGTTCAAAAAGAAAAGTAGTTCTATATAAAGATTCTTGGATTTTATGTTCATGGCCTGGTTGTACGAAGGGTGGATAGCGCTATCTGGCAGATAAATCCTTATCTAGTGGATAAGTCGATGCTGTTATCCAATAAGTTCAACACTGGATTATTAAGATTTATCTCTCAGATAGCGCTATCCACCCTTCATATGACCGGGTCCAGAGTTTTAAATGTTTTAAGGTGGAAATTAAGTTTTTGAGAATATTTTTTGCTTTATTTTAGCATTTCTTTGGAGGAGTGGTACCCAAAAACATGTCACAACTTGATGACTATAGAAAAAAAAATATTTTGTTCAGTTTGTACTATTACTTTTTTATGGGTTTACTGTATGCATTATATGAAGGGATCCAAAAAAAAAAAAACAAATATCATCCATTTGGCCTCATTGCAGAGTGATTGCCTAATTGCATGGGCAGGTAATACAAAGGAAAGACAGTTCCATGGTGTAATGACTTTGCAAACTGCTAAACATCAGGATTCATAAAGCATGTGATGGTGCCTCTATTCCACTATGCTGGTGACTATTATAGAACAGCTTGGACTGCCTGTGGTCAGATGGCAAAACAATGAAATCCGTTTGCTCTCAGAATTGAATTCTTTCTCTTGTAAATTGATTGTATTGTTCCTGCCATCTAACATGGCTTCCTTCATGTGATGATGCAAAGAGTATAGTGTATATATCTGTGAAATAGTACTTAACTAATGAGTACAAAATAGCACCAATGAAACAATATAATTATTATAAACAGAAATAATTTAGTTTTTGTGCTATTTCATATATGGATATATTGTTTGCACTCTAGCCTTCCAAACTTGAGGAAAGCATTGGGTGGAGTTGGCATTGCATTGCATTGCAGGACTGTTTTAAGGGACATTTAATTTTAAAATGACATCAATTTTGCCCCCCTAAAACTGTCCCCCCTAAAACTGTCCCCCCTAAAACTGCACTGTAATGTCAAATTTTCCCAGGTTTCTTTTTCTGCTAATGCAGAACTAAAATGGAGAGGCTGCTTAGAACTGAAAAGATATATTTAGCAAAGGGAAATGCTATAACATCCCAAACTTCCTCTCTCAGTATTTCCTGAGCAGGGTTACTACCAGTTATGCCAGGAGAATATCTAGTGTATTCCCACTAGATTGATAGAGTACTACTGCAGTACAGCCCTGGCATAGCTTGAAGACCAAGTTCCGCATCTAGACTTCCTGGATACATCTTTTTAATAACCGTTCTTACTAAAGCTATATCAGTACAAGTATCCGAGTCAAAGTAGGCCAACAAAGTGTCTATAATCCCATTTTGATTGTCATAATTAGGCTCAAGCATCGAAATTTACATGAGCCGAACCTAATGACATTAAAGACAATGCTACCCATCGTTTCAATTAGGTTTAGCTCATATGAAGCTCAAAGTTAGTCTTAGTAATTCCAAAGTATTGGAATCCAATCCTTGTTTTCTCCAACATATTCAAAATACTCATGGTCTCACATTTCTCTTTACCATTTTTTCCTTTATACTTCCTTTCAAGGCCTTTCCCATTCTGTTTTTAATATTGGGCTGCCTGTGGAAATACACCTGGGCAATAAAATCAAGATGGCGGATTGACGAGGTTGTGTCAGGGTTAACTTAAAATGGCTCTTTTACAGGTATTTATCGCAATATCTGAATAGATCTTGCACAAAAATCCAAGATATTTCATTATTTTATAATACTTTTATCTCTTTTTCCACAAAGTGGCGACGCTTTATTTTTTTTGATAAAGAATTTTTAAAAGATCACGAGACCAACCAGCCATACGAAAGACTCAAGGTACGAATTATTTAAACTAAAATAGTTGTTCATAAAAAGCCCAGGGTCTACGGAAGTTTGTATTGTTAGATCTTAAAGCTAGTAATTAGACCATACACCATACGAAGCTCAAATAAGGAACGTTATATTTATTTATTTAAAATGTTTGGTTATTGTGATTGATGAGTGTTAAGAAATTTCCTTCACTGCGAAGATCGGGAGCTAAAAAAGGATGGGATTGGGGAGGTGGGTTCATATTTGCTTTGATTTCTACTTTATGGATGCATAATCCCTCTCTAGTACATAAGATTGACTCAAGGCCATTAAGGAACCAATTAAAGCTACTGAGGCACTACAATGCATTCTTTTGTGAATATAAGGCTTCCTGATCAGCCATATTAAAGGATAAAAGAATGAGAGCATAGATTTGCGTCCACCACCAGCGTGCATTAATAGCTACTGCCTAATATTTTCATTGTTTACAGAAAAAATTTCATTATTTGAATAAAACGCTACTTCTTATTCCCCAAATGCTAGTTCCAAATCATCCACATTTACAGTGTAGTAGTTCATTTTTACATGGTTTTTATTCTCCCTGCTGATGCAAGGTCATTTCAGCATGTGGGTTACCTATGGTGCAGTATGCTAAGTCTAGATTGATATTGATTAACTTCAGGTAACATCCACAATAATGAGTAATGAAAAAAAGCCTCATCTGTTTTCAAAAATGTCTGGATGCAAATCTACCCTATGATTGTCATTCTCCTGGCCTAATATTATTTAGGATATTATTCAGGGGGAACCACTGTTGAAGTGATGGAAGAGTACAGGATTGGAGCCATTTATGAATATTTTATTCAAGCATAGTAACAGAAAAAAACCTACATAAAATTATATTACATTTATGTTACAGGACATTAACATTTCTGCATGCTCCAGTGGAAGGGGGCAGATGATATTTGGTGGTATGTACAATCATATGTAATGCATGTTTTTTATATTATATAGCTAATTAGATATTGCATGCTCTCTGATTGGAATGTTGAAAACTATAACCAAGTATATATTTTTTACTTAATTTAAAACTGCTTTTTTCATGATCCATAATGATACAGCACTTAGAAAGTGCCGGAGGCAGGAGAAGTGTGAGGCAATCGCCTACAAGGTTCTCAAATTTACCAGATTTATATCTCCTTGGATCCTGAAACAAATCTAGCCATAATTTTTTACAATTATTGTTCTCAAAAAAACTATCAGAATCCTAATGAATCACAATGAAGTAATTGTTTTGATAGACTTCATTCAAGGTGATAGGCACAATGCCCACAAAAACCGTGCTTTCTAACAATGTCATGGTAACAATTTGATTGTCTACAACAAGCCTAAAATTTTCTCAAGCCAGCTAATAATTGTACAATTTTAAGTATGCAACTGAGAAGCACTGTAAAATCTGAAGTTAGCCTACTGTTAGATGGACAAGTAAAATTTTCTTTCTTTAATTGTTTACAGATAACAGTGGAAGTATCCATTTTCTAGACCGTGATCTGCAGCTCAGCTCATTTAAAGCCTTTGAGATAAAAGCGTCTCACTTGTACCAGCTGAAACAACATAATATTCTTGTTTCTGTTGGGGTTAGTACAGAGAATTTATTGTATTTGATGATAATGAAATAATGATCCCACATAATAAATGCATATTTTGTATTTTTAAAAATTATCCATAGATAACTCGTTTATTTTGAAAAATTGAACACACTGTGACAGTGTTCTGACTGAATTAAGTATTAAAATGCATGAAGCATTAAGCAATTATTGGATGAGGTTGAGCAAACACAGCCTCGGTCTTGATAATTTACGATATATCATGCGATAACATAAAAAATTAACATGTACTTTAAATTATAGAGACAAGGATTATAAACGCCATGATGTCACATGAAAAATGCAAAATTCGTAATTCAGAAATATTTCGAGAATTCTTCATAAAATATATGAAAATAAGTTAAGGATTCCTTAAATAATTGTTTTTGTACATAATTCTGGAAATAAGTACACATAATGAATAAAAACAAAGCTAACGCAGCATGAGTTTTAATGAACTTGACATGATAAATGTACTATCTGTAGGAAAACCTACAGATAATACATTTATCATGTTGAGTTCACACGATATCAGGGATTGGCTGAGGGCTCTCAACCAATCACAATTGAGATGCTTAGTAAAATGTATAATAATATCAATTAGAATTCTAATAATCTATGAAATAATAATATATAACATATACAATACTATGATATGATGCTATACTACAATACTATACCCTAGGAGGAATTTGGAATTTCTAAAGAGTGTGGGAGAAGGGGGGAGGGGGACAGAAAAAAGATAAAATTATAGAGTTTGCATAAAAGAAAAGTGGAATATTTCTGGGGGGAGGGAGGGAGGGAGAATCTTTAAAAAAATCTTCTGTGGGGGATGGGTAATTTCTGGAACTGCACATTAATATTAATATTATTTTCATTTAGGAAGATGAAGTTGGCATCAATCCCATAGTTAGAGTATGGAATCTTGACAAGGTATGGATCTAGTCCATGTTTCGTGATTGATTCTATATTAGTTTATTTAACTAGTTTATTCCTAATATAGTGAACATGCTTTTGTTTTTGACTTTCAGACTGATAAACTTGGGAACCCTGTGTGCTGTCAAATGCTGAGAGCAATTCCTGGAAACAAACCAGTAGCAGTAAGTAAAAATTAATGATAATGATAATAATAATAATAATAATAATAAAATAAGGAATGGTCAAATCCTGAATTGTTAAACTATTAGTTTTTATTTTTTATTTTTTTGTTTTGTTTTGTTTTTGTTTTTTCTTGTTTGTTTGTTTGTTTGTTTGTTTGTTTTTTCCTTTTCTTTATAATAATTTGTTGTGCTTGTTAATGTTCGTTTGATTGTATTATTCAAACTTTTCTTCTAGTCGACTCAAGTAGAAAATTGTAAACTGCCTAGGTTATAGTGAGGTTTACAGTTGTGTGTAAGAAAAATTAAAGTAAAGTTTACATATTTCAAATTATTTATTATTTATTAATATTGCACCTCAGATAGAGGTTTTTGCACCACCACGTGACGGCAGCCATGTTAGATGGCCTAGGAACAATACAATCGTTTTACATGAGAAAGAATTACTCTTGGAATTTACACTTACTTGACCATTGCCTATTAGTATGATATCTACTAATGGTCTCTTGCACTCTAATTGGCTGAGCTTACTAGCTTTTAGTAACAAACCACTAGTAGCAAAAAGTGCAGGTTTTGAAAACCAAAACGATGCAAAAAATAGATTATTTAAACCTAATTTCAACATTATTTGTGTCCATTTATTTGACCAATTTATTAGTAGTTTTATGCTCATTAGCTATTGAGTCATGGACCATTCAAGCTGCAGGTCTAATCGTTAATTAGTCAGAAGATTATACTTGGTTATCTAAGTGGTATTATTTCCTTAGTCTTAAGCATTATTATTATTTTGTCTCCCTGATTAGTAGGGCACTTTTGCCCGGCTAGAAGATTAGAGACATTAATAAAGTTATTATTATTATTATTATGCTTAATTTGAGGTCATCTTGCTATTTATGATTATCAGGTATCATGCTTAGCAGTTTTAGAGAACCTTACTCAAATGGCCATAGGATTTGATGATGGTAGTGTTGTTGTGTACAGAGGAGATATCACACGCGACAGGTATGTAAGGATGTAGCCTTTTCCCTAGTAAACACCCTGAATTTGCAAGACCATTTTCAGCTGTAATTTACACATTTATTAATTTTAGTTGATTTCACCTAAATAGGAGAATGCTCCAACAATAAATACTGTTGGGTCTGGAAGGGTAGTAAATGCAGATTTAACTCCTTTTATCCTCAACCTGTCCCAACTACTCTTAAACTTTATTCTTTGTCACATAACTGTAACCCACTGCTCAACACCCTACGTACCCTTCTGAAAGAAAATGAAAATTTATGAATTGGATCTTTAGGCACAGCAAACAGAGGATGATACATCAAGACAAGCATCCAGTAACTGGTAATTAAGTTTTATTTAAAGTTAAGGGATATAAATAATGGCTGGTCAGTCACTGGACACGATGACCAACAAAAATAGTCTTAGCTTGATAGTCTTACCTCATTTCTTGCTTAATGTTACTGGTCGAAATGACCAGGCAAGGCAAAAATTTGACCAGAGAAGTTCCAATTCTGGCTGGACATTGTCTGATGACTGGCGGTTATTTTAAGCGCTGATAGTAACCTACTAGGGAAGCATGGGTGATGTAGCTGTGAGAGTCTTGCCTATCACCAATGCAACCCGGGTTTGATTCTCAGACTCATGGTATGTGAGTAGAGTTGTTTGTTGATTCTGAGCTCCTTATGCGCACTTGATCATATATTGGCATGTTAGACTGCACAATATTAAGTAAATAAATTATTATTATTATTATAAATTATTATCCTTTGCTTCAAGGGGTTTTCTCTGGGTCATCCTATTTTCCTCACTCCGGAAAGCAAATCAACTTCTAAATTCTAATTCCATCTAAAAATTAAAAGGTCCTAGATGAAAATTACACCTGTGTAATCTAGTTACCCTACCAAATTATTGTAGTTTTTAATTTTTTAATTTTAACTCATATCATACAGTATATCAACTAAACATGATTCGAAGTGAACGTCATTGATAAAGTAATATTGGTCATTTTCTAATTAATAATAACATAGAACTTCTATTAGTTATCCAATTTACAGAGTCCCAAAGAAGAATTATGCTTCCATTATTAACGATCTGATTAAATTGGTTTTACAATGCAATCTTTTTGCAGGTTTATCATACAGGCAGACCACAGGAAGTACCATTCTCTTTGTTGTAACAACAGATACAGTTATTTCATACAATTTATCTTCTAAAGACTTCAAGGTGAGTTATGTCTTACTAGAACCCTTCGCAATCTTTTAAAGTCGTAGCCTACTCTAGTGGAGGGGCACCTAAATGCTATTCCAAGAATAGTGAGAAAATAATTGATTGATTGAATGACAATAATTATAAATTTAGCAAGGGGTTAAGCCAATTGAAGTTAGTATACATTACAGTTAGTATACATATAGTTGAACATCTTTTAATTAGATAGATTAAAATTTTATTAGTCTTATTAAAAGATGCAAACAAATTTTAAGCATTTTTCTTCTTAAGTATTTCTTTTTGCTCTGACTCATCATTTGTTATCACCATTGTTATATGATAATCATTATGTATTGGTATCAAGAATTGCATTTTATTGCTAATTTTTTTGTAATTTTGTAACTTTATTTTTCCGTTTTCACATATTCTTACGTTATTGATTGTGTAAAAATTTGCACATAGACCCCCTAGATGAGTGCTTTTGCTCTTGGGGTTAATGTATTGAACAAATATGTTTAAATAAAACTAGGCAATTGAAGTGCATTAAAAAGCAATGTTAGTAATTAAAGTTAATAATTAATGACTAGTTATCATTGGTTGATACCAGGAAGTGCTTGATACTCATGGATGTTCACTACGATGTTCTGCGTTAAGCGACTTATCTCAAGAACAGCAAATCATTATTGCAAGAAATGAGGTTTGTGTCTTCATTTGATATCGATCTCTGTCATTTAATATGCTTTCCTTCATCACAAGGGCAGTTTCAGGGGCGGTGAGGGGCTGGCTATTCACCCTTCCCCCCTGCATGAAAAGAAATTGTTTATAGCTTATATCTGGATAGCGTTTCACTTGGTTTTCTCAAAGTTCTAATATTTAATTTTCATTAATTTGAGACTATACTCCCCATATTTTCAACATTTTCCCTCCTTTAATTGGGTTTGTTGTGGTGTTGGTGTTAAGTACCCTGTATCCATCTCCCTCTTTTAAAATTCCAGGATCACACCTGCTTCAACCTTTCTTATTTTGATAGACCTTTCCCAAATTCACTTAAAATGATTAACTATGAAACAATTGCTCCAAGCTAAGGTTGCAATAAATGTATTATAGTAAATGTATGAACAGTTAAGTTCAGCTTCAACTTGAAGTCATTTTTTTATGTGGTCACTCAATGGCAAATGAATTAGGTAAATGTATAATTGTAATATTTTGTTCTCTAGGCTCTTTATTTTTATCAATCTGATGGGAGAGGACCTTGCCTTGCTTTTGAAGGTATTGCTCAAGATTGATTTTATTATGTTCTATATGTTTTCTGGCTTACCGCCTCATCTCTCATGTACTACTTTTTCTTGGGATTCTACCAGCTCACTAGATACACCATGTTGATGAGGTCCAATGCAGGCCGAAACAGCTGTCCATGGTTTCTAGTTGAGCTGGCTCATTTTTTACGTGACTTGAAGTTGTGAAAGGCCCATTGTCCCTCTTCTTCAGTCGTTTCATACGGCTTGTAATTTACCTATTACGCATGTTCTTAAATGATTTCCGAGCCCATCCCACACGGCTTACCACCTCATTTCTCATAGTTTAATGCAGTTCAGTTGAGAATGCAATGCATGATTCCGGACTTTAACTATACAGCAGTAAGAGATAGTGTTATATCAGCTGAGCATTCCACCTATGCCATTCATCAACTGGTACATCTATTAGTAAGACATTATCAACTATATTTTTGTTGGACAAACTTTAGGTGAAAAGCAGATGATCACTTGGTTCAGAGGTTATCTTGTGGTTGTTAGCAAGGATTCCAAAATACAAAGACCAGCGCCAGGGTATGTTGTTGTTGTTGTTGTTGTTGTTGTTGCAGTTTTAAGGAATTTTTGTTGTTCATTGAGCGCAGACTTCATTGCTGCCATGGTTGTTGTTGTTGGTGGTTATGGCGAAGGTGTTACTGCAGTACTTGTTGTAAATGCAGTCATTGTTTTTAGTGGTAGTGGTAATGATGGTGTTGTTTCAGCAGGTATTTTTTTCACACTCTGCATTTTTTGTTTGTTAAATATTGCAAATTCATTTAAAGATGACTCTGTTTGATTCCACAGATTGAATTCAGAAAATAAAGTAGCTAACATGGTAACTGTTTATGACATCCAGAACAAGTTCATTGGTAATACATTTATTAAAATATCTAGCATAAAATATTATCCTTCAACAGTCATTTGATTCTTATAAGTTAACATTCCTGCCACACTAAATCACCAATTTCATTGACTGATCATCCCAACATCAGGGAAAAGACACACACATCATTTGATAGATATATTATTCATACATATCTATCATACATAAGTTATGGTTTCTATTCAATGTTTTCCTCGTAACTACATGATATCTTACATGAGTTTTGATATGAACATGAATACAAACACAAGCTGCACTGTGATACTCTGTTCACAAAGAGCAGCACATTTTATTGACAATAACCTCTGGGCTCTTCCAAGCAGGGCATGCACAGTAGCTACCTAACTGATAGAATTGGAGTTTAGCTTTTTAGGTTTTGTGGGTGAAGAAAAACCAGAGAACTCAGAGAGAATTCAAACTCTTGAATTAAGGGAAAGACCTAACAAAGATTGATGTGGTCCCATAGAATGATGCATGCACAGATAGGATAACATGGCCTGGCCAATCATTCATTCCACGGAACATTATTAAGTCTATGCAAAGATTGATTCAGAAGTGTTTTTTTTTTCTATTTCAAGCTTTCACAGGCACAGTGACCGAAGTACTTGACGTCCTATGTGAGTGGGGAAACCTGTACATTGTTACTACAGACTATAAGGTAAGTGTACTCCTTATATTAGTAGTCTATTATTATCATTATTATTAGTGCAATAAGTACTATTATGTAATGTTCTATAACTGAAGAACAGACTGTGACAGCCAAAAATCCTTAATATTTTATCAATACCTAGCCTTTTGGCTGATCAAAGTCAGGGCTGGGTTAATTCAAAGATTAACTTAGAATTTATCATGTTTTGTGGAAGGAAGAATACAGGGAGAAACCTTAACAAACGATCCTCCCTTGTTATGCCGTTACTACCGTTACTCCACCCTTGTTTAGCCATTTTCAGAGCTCACTACACATGTTCTCTGAAAAACCTCAGATAACAAAGTTAATGGCCATCACATCTTGAAATGATTAAAATATTCAGTTTTATGCAAGAGAATATATTCAGCATCTATGCTTTGTTCTTAACCTGTGTTTTTTTCCTGTTTGATCAGATTATTCAATTACAAGAGAAAGACACACAAACGAAACTTGAAATTCTTTTCAAGAAAAACCTTTATGCCATGGCTATCAGGTAAGTAGGAATCATGTAACAAGTTGGTTGTACATGTACAAGCATTATCACTTTATATAGTTTTCACTGGAGCAATAGATGCTCTGGAACCCAGGTTATTTGCAGATTTTCAGATAAAGCCAAATTCCGATTGCATGTGTGCACAAGACCGAATGAGGGGGCATAGATTGGTTGATTTGTCAGTGTTCATGGTGGACTGCCATTGGTCAAAGTCAATCGGTTGCTTGATCGCGCTCAATCGGATCGACTGACTCACATGCTAGAATGGTCAAGAAAATATAACGACTGCATGAATAAACTGTGGAACTTTCACTGATATTTGCTACCAAAAGAATTATTTGATTAGAATGTTTTTATGATATTTTTACTTACTCTTTTGTAAATTGAAGTTTTTGGTTTAATTCATCAGTCTTGCCAAGAGTCAGCATTACTCTGATGGGTTGATTGATATCTTCACTCAATATGGTGATCATTTGTACAGGTAACTAGATGGTTTCTCTGCCAACATATTGCAACATCTTATGAGTAATTTTCTGCTCATCCCTTAAACCCTGGCCAAACGAGGAAACATATTGTGAATTGTTTCCAAAGGCGGCTAAACTTTCAGGAAACATTGGGAAACAAGTGTCACATTGTTTCCATGCGGTGTGCAAACACAGAATGTTTTTGCCATACTGTAGAAACATATTCTTTGCTGACTCCAAAGCAAAATTTGTCGCTCGTAGTAATGTTTTATATGTGGCAAAACCGGGTCGCATCGAGGAAAATGCGTGCTGTAAACATATTCCGTGAAACGAGTTTCCTCATTTAGCCAATGCGTTACTTGGTTGACTAAGGATGACTAGTGCTCAGGTTGTCGAAACATCACCACCAACGATAGTCTTTTCAAAAGGCTAAACTCATCTATCCATCTGATTATACTCAACATTCACTCACATGCGCGATGTTTATAATGAAGAATAATTTAGCCAAATATATCAGGTCAAATACAAAAAGGAAGGAAGGAAGCAAAAAAGAAAAAAAGTGCGACTGAATGCGAAATATAAAACAACTGCTCTAAATCTCACAATCTGATTGGTTGGGAGCGCGTGCTTTATGAGAGCACACAGCACGCACTTTCAGTTTCGTTATTCACGTAATTTGTATTTTAGAAAAGAAATAAAAAACTTGTTTGCTGTGCTGTGTGGAGTTATAAAGCACTTGGGGATTGACAGAACGCTCGAGAAGTGTCGAGAAGCACTCCGCTACGCGTCGTGCTTCTCCTAACACTTCTCTCGTAATTTGCCAACGCCCGGGTGCTTTATAACTGCAAACAGCATGTGCGCGCGTTTTCTATGTCTTCAATAGGGCTACTGACATTTAATCTATGTATATAGCAAAGGTGATCATGATGGTTCAATTCAGCAATACATCAAGACTATTGGGCACCTTGAACCATCATACGTTATACGAAAGGTATGTACAACACAGGGCTGTGAACAAGATATTTGAATCGTGAATGAACTAACAAGCCTTGTTTGATGCAGTTCCTAGACGCACAAAGAATTCACAATCTTACAGCATATTTACAGGTGAGTGTACCATCTCAATGTTACCGTTTTTTAAATTAAAATTTCAAGACGTTTTCTGTGACCTTGAACTTTCAAATTTTTAATGCTCCGAAACATACTCTGGAATGATCAAAGTCAGGGCACAGCTAACTCAAAAATTGAATTGGAATTCAGCATGCTAGGTTTTGCGGAGGCGGTCTAACAAACTCTACTGACTTGCAATGCGGAGTCTAGGAGGGGGGTGGGGTAAGTCTGGGAATCGAACCCGAGACGGGGAGAAAAAATGCAAATAATTAGCTACACTACCCCTGAGTCCCAGGTTTGATAACTCAATATTGCAAAACATTTAAATGACAATTGGGTATACTTTTGCGTAAATTTGTCTTACTCTTAATATTGGCTTGAATTGATTATATTATAAACACAAACAAAAGCACGCAAAATGAAACAAAAAAAATTCAATAACATTTTTCTTTTTTTTTTTTTTTGAAGGCTCTGCATGAACAGGGTCTTGCTAATGCAGATCACACCACGTTACTGCTCAACTGCTACACCAAACTCAAAGACGTCACCAAGCTTGATGAATTTATTATGGTTAGTAAAACTGGTAATAAATACCAGTAAAACCTGTTTAGACTGCGGTCTGTCTGTCCAATCGACAAGCGATAAACATAAAGCTAAACAAGACCAATTAAAAAGGTGTTGGAAAATAACTGGAAGTTGTAAACCCCGCGTTCTGATTGGTTGCAAGCACTTAGCACTCGGGCGCACTTCTATTGCGTTACGCGCGCGCGTTGTCTATTTCTTCATTTTAGTGTGATGTGCTACCATAACCATCGCTTTTTTCTTTGCTTCGTAAACAGGAACTGCGTCTGTCTAAATACGTTTCCCTTCTTTTTTATCGATATTGTGTTGGAAAAAATTGATCGGGTCGTTGTGGCAGCACTATATGTGGAACATACGTTGTCTTTTTGCTGTCGACTGCAGTAACTCTTATTTTTTTCTCGAATAATTTTTAGTCTGAAAAAGAACTCAACTTTGATGTGGAGACAGCAATCAAAGTAAGTAACTGGTGGTAGAACTTTCCTAAATTTCTGAAACATCGCATTTTTAAAAAGGCAGCGTATATTTACACACATTATTGGATTAATTATAACCTTCATTGATTTTCAGGTTTGCAAACAAGCTGGCTACTATAAACATGCAGTCTATCTGGCCAACAAATTTGATCAACATGACTGGTAAGGACAACTAAATATCTCATATGACGGGGGCTGCGGAGTACCCTAAAAAGTGTGTGGGAGGGGGAGGGAGGGCTTAGATTGGCTGTAGCCACCTGCCCCACCCCTTCCGTGGCCCCAATATGATTGTCAAGTATCACTGCACGTATATGACAGGGCCGGAAATACTACGCTTGTTAGTGATCTAACAAGCATTCCGATTGAATGTTCAAAAACCTTTTTTCATATTATGTTCCGATTGGTGCATTTGATTTTTGTTGATGTATTGAGTACTAGCTTCCAGTACACTGAGGCAACCTTCTATATTCTGGTCGTCACGCAACGCTATTCTCGGAGGACGCAAGAAGTTTCGTGACAGACATATATTTGATTTCTGTTGATGCATTCCACCTTCTGCTCGTCACGCAACGCTTTACTCGGAGACCGCCAATAGTTTCGTGACAGACATGTATTCTGATTGGTCCATTTGATTTACGTCGAGGTAGTGAACACTAGGCTAAGCTTACTACGTTGTTACTACCTTAACAACGCCTGTCTAAATGAGCACTAATTCTTTGTCATAAAACATGGATACTCCAGTTGCTAACATTCAAGTAAACAGTGGGCCCGTAAATTTTTTCTTAGATAATATAACTTGTGTTGTGTTTTGACGACTCGTAGGTATCTTAAGATTCAGCTGGAAGATCTGAAAGACTATCAAAAAGCATTGGAATACATAGCAAGATTAGACTTTTATGAGGTACGCATGTTACATCACATGTTCCAATGAAGGGATCGGGAAAGTGAGAGAGTGGGAGGGAGGGAGGGAGGGAGGGAGAAAGAGAGAGAGAAAGTCAAGCACATAAAGTCGTTACTATAGGCATAAGTTGATAAAGTCGTTACTACATCATATGAACTTGGCTCTTTACCTTAATCGTATTGTGGCTGTTCCATGGATACATAATTTACCTCGCAACGTAAACTTTTGATTTGAAACTTTGTTTCTGATGTTTCATATGGATCTTTGTAGGCTGAGAGTAACATGAAGAATTATGGTAAAAGCCTTGTAAACAAGGTGCCTGATGAAGCCACTAATTTACTCAAGAGGTTGTGTACGGATTACCGACCCAGTCAGGGTGATGTCAAGACAGGTAGGGTACAGTGCTTTTGTTTTCTATGTCTGTCATTTGTCATCCATTTTGTGCATTTAAGTACACACTTTTTTCTAGTGACATGGGGACTAAGTTGTTGGGGAAACATTACTGAAAGGCTTACGAGTTCGCAAGCGTTTTTATTTATCATGCAGAATATGCAGGCTATTTTGCTTAAAACGGGCAAACAAGCGAGTAAACAAAGAAATAAACAAAGATAGCGAGCAAAATGAGCGAACACGAAAGCGAACAAAAACAAACAAACGAAAAAGAGATTGAACAAAAAGAACAAACATACAAGTGAACAAACAAGCGAACAAACAAGCGAACAAAACAAGCGAACAAACAAGCGAACAAACAAGCGAACAAATAAGCGATTTATTATATAAGCGGACACACCAGTGAACGACAAAACAAACAAGTAAGCAAGCAAGAAACAAAAGCAAAAAGGAGTGAGCAAACAAACAAGGAAGCGTTTGAAGAAGCAAACAAAACAGAATATACAAGCAAGTTATATTATTTTTCTCATAAACACTCTTTCTCGGGACTTAATAAATTATTTCCGCGTCTTCAGGATCCAACAAGCCACAGAAAGCACGCCCTGAGGAGTTCATTCACATCTTTGTTCACCAGAAAGCAAAACTAATAGAGTTCTTGGAACACATGATACAAGTAAGTAGCAAACAGAACCAACATATTAGGCCTGTAATGAGATGGCGAACGTGATGCATTGTGGTCTAGCTTGGGTATAAACATCTTTTATCCCTCATGCTTTGTATTGTCATGTTGTTTCATACCCAAGCTAGATCAAAATACACACGCCAAAGTCAAAAAACGCCTGTTCAGCAGAGAGGTAGATGGAGGTACAATACTCCCCTTCACAGTTACTTGTGCCATCTTGAAAGGTAGCCGTGTCTTTGCATCGAAGCGAGTCGAACGGTGAGCTTGCAATGATAGAGACCTTTTTTAACACCTTGAACAATTATTCACATTGCAAGCTCACCGTTCGTCTCGCTTCAATGCAAAGGCACGGCTACCTTTCAAGATGGCGCAAGTAACTGTGAAAGGGACTAATAAAGATTAATCGTACAATTGAGTATTTTATTAAGTCTCAATAGTTTTGTCCAAGATTGTCAATATGTCTTTTTCTGTTTTATTATTAGTCTTAAGGTGCTTTCTTGTATCGATACAGGTGCAACCAATATCATCCAGTCTCTTGTATAACACACTCCTAGAGCTCTATCTAAACAATGCAGCACACGAGTCAAATATACAGGTAAGACACTCGATATTTGATTTGAAATGCGGTGAAATGCAGCCTTAGGACACTTTTTTTGTACGCGTCAAAACGATACAGCCAAATCGGTTATTTTATAAGTGGGAAACGACTGCAGGGACACGGTACGACATGTCGATACAGTGAAATGGTTTGGTACTGACTTACAGCAAATGCAAGTTACGACATGCCGTAACATGTGACCCCTGATTCACAGCGCGTCGTTGAGGTTACAGCAGGACTTCAGTGCGGCTACAAATTCGCCATATTGTTTCGTAAGTTCATACTTATAGTATTATTGCTGACGTACTTGAATCTTATCAGTGGTTTTGCTCACTTGCAGTCTCAGGTTGGTCACGAGAAAAAGGCACTGGACTTACTAACAAACACTGAGGTACTGAAAAGTCTCAAGGGGCAAGAGGGGTCTAAATGACTGGTTACCTACCTCCATTAAACGGACAGCTAGTTGCATGATTCCAAAACATTTCCCCATATCTAAGGCGCGATTACACGGAGCAGGTTCCTCTGCAACTTGTCTCGCAATATCGTTTCGACACAAGTTGCATGGAGCATTGCAGCGTGTAACCTACAGCGCAATTTGAAAAATGTTGCGAGACATGTTGCAGCAATCGCTGCAAAAAGTGCAATTCGTTTCTACTTTCGGCAACGATTGCGTCTCCGTTGCACCGAGTAAACCTATTTCAACTTGTGTCATAACACTGTTGCGAGACAAGTTGCAGAGAAATTGCACTGTGTAATTGCATATTTACCGTATTACAAATCTCAATTGAGTGGACACCATATAAACCGCATGTGATTTTATTCTAATTCAGGCTGGGTATGACTTGGACCATGCTATGGTGCTTGCCCAAATGCATCACTTCAAAGCAGGAATCCTCTACCTCTATGAAAAAGCTAAGCTGTGAGTAACAGAACTTAATATATGTTTGATCACCAGCCTTGTAGTACAGTATGGCGCATGTCTGGCGAGACATTAGATAGTATTCATATTCATTCGCTATAGATTACTTCAAAGCAGGGCGCTAATTAGGTACCTAATTAGCGCCCTACTTCAAAGCGCCTTAAAAAGAGATTAATTAAGATTTATCAGTATATCGACATATTGTCTCTGTAAAAATTAACATGTGAGTTGAGCGTTGTGTGCTAAGAACATAGAAAGAAGTGGTAGTTTGTGTGAGTGAAAAGTGTCCCCAAAAGGCACTTTGCAGCTCAGTAATCACGTGCTGATTAATTCACTGAGAGCAAATGAATGAACATCTTGATTCCCATGGGTGAACATACTGGTGAGCAAACAAACTTTCTACAACCTGTTTCGAGAGATCGTAATAAAACTGCATTTCGTAACGCACTGGTTACACATCTTTTCATTCAGTTCTTTACAAGTAGCTAAAAAGAATCACCAATTTAATATAAAATAAAAGTTTTTTTCACCAGTACAGACGCATGATCGTTAACTGCAAAGGGCCTATTAGCGCGAAATCACTAAACGCTTAAATAAAGAGTTTTTCTTATGGTTATTTTTTAGATACCAGCAAATACTGCATTATCACATGGAGCAGAATGATTATCATAATGTCATAGATACTTGCAAGAAATATGGTGTTCAAGACCCTGGTCTGTGGGTACAGGCATTGTCTTATTTCGCGCGTAAAGAAACCGATTGCAAGACACAGATAATGGAAGTACTATCACGTATCCTTCTGTTGTAACCTTGAGAATAGCATGAACTATAATGGTGGTTGTAATGACGATGTCATTGATGCTGATGAGAGGTCCCAGTGGTTGAAGTTGACGGTGATGGATGATGATGATAGTACCTGGTGGGTGGTGGGATGGTGCTTGAGAGAATAACGATTGAAGACAGTTGAATATGCTGCTTATGACAGTGGTGTTGTTATATTGGATTACAGTGATTGTAATGGATGATAATGATAATTACGATTGAAGACACAGTTGAACTGATATGCTGCTTATGACAGTCATGTTATTATTGTTTATATAACAGTGATGGTAATGGTTGATGACGATGGTGTTGGTGGTGGAATGGTGTTTTAGATAATTAGGATTGAAGACACAGTTGAATATGCTGCTTACGACAGTGGTGTCACTGTTATTGGTGATATAACTGTGATCGTAATAGATGATGATGATAGGGGTGGTGGAGATGGTGGCAGTGTCAATGCGAAAGTTTAATGCTCATTAGAATTTGAGCATCCTGCTTATGACAGTCATGTTGTTATTGTTTATATAACAGTGATGATAATGGATAACGACGATAGTGGTGGTGACGGAATGGTGCTTGGGATAATTACGATTAAAGACACAGTTGAATATGGCGGCTTATGACCGATGTTATTGGTTCACGATGATTGTGTTGGATGATGTTGATAGTGTTAGTGGGATGGTGGAAGCGTCACTGTTATAACTTAATGCTGGAGTATAGTTAAACATACTGCTTATGACAGTGATGTTTTTATTGGTGATATAATGTTGATTGTAGTGGATAATGACGATAGTGTTAGTGGAGATGATGGCATTGTCAATGTGATAGTTCAATACTCGAACACAGTTCAATATGATACTTATGATAGTGATGTTGTCAGGTATTTTGTTGTTGACATTCATGGTTGCGTGATTCTTTAACGCTTGTGTATCTAGATATCGACAAAGGTAACCTGATGTCTCCTTTATTGGTTCTTCAAACTCTTGCTCATAATTCCACAGCTACTTTAGCCGTTGTCAAGGTAACGTATACCATTTATCTCTCATACAGTGATACCTGTATTATGAGGACGCCCTTCATTAAGCGAACACTACCTTGGGGTTAGCCTCCTTACGCAGACTTTCTTAGTGTCTAAGAACGTCTGCGTAGAGTATGAGCCTACCTTGGAGTACGACCAAAATGTTTTTCTCATTTACAGTAAAACGAACTTCCGTTAAGCGGACATCCTTCATTAAACGGACACTACCTCAGATAATGACTGGGAATTTTTTCTTCCATATTTGCTGTAGACAAACCTCTCTTCAGCGGGCAACTCTAAAGTCCAAAAGGTGTCCTCTTGATAGAGGGGCCACTGTACTTGGTCTAGAAGTCAGCAATTGCCGCTCATTAGGAACCTTATTGAGCGGTTCTTTTATTAAGCAGGTTAACTTCGGTACTTTACATGGTGTCAGCTTAGAAGAACTCTATATAGAGGTTCGCTTTACAATAAATATGGGAAGAAAGGTAGTGTCTGAAAGATGATAAAGGTTTAATATGATGTCTTACGATATATATCAAAACTTCTTTAGGAATATATTATACATCGATTACAAACGGAGGACGAACTTATAGCAAAGGTAAAGTAGAATTTGAGAGTATAGTAAGCATATAAATAGTTTTTTCAACATATTCAAATAAATACACTTATTTCAATGAAGTTAGTCACCTGAAAAGCTATAAAGCTGAGGCCGACAAGGATTATGGGTAGATTCATTTTACACGTTCAACCGCTTGATAACTGTTCAAGGACTTGAGAATCTTTTACCGGTTACAGTCTCACCTCTTCTGAGCATCATCGAGCTGCAGTTTGTATTAAAAAAGCTTTGTATATATATGCTTTTTTTTATATGAAAAATTTTCCCATGATGCTCAGTGATCTCAGCTTTCTAGATTTTTGGTGACTAACTTTATTGAAATAAGTGTATACGTTTCATGCCTTTATACATATGATTATCGTGTCCATTTTTAGGATGAAAGGCTTATCCGCCAGTACAGCGAAGAAACTGAAAAGATGAGGACTCAAATCCAGGAACTAAAGAAAAGGTCAGTGAAACCTGTGTCTTTGAATTAGTTTTTTTTAGACAAGAATGCTTTATACTCTTAGCATGCAGCTATATCAAAAAAAGGTTGGTAAATTTTTGTAAGTTTTGTTAAATTCGATCTGCGCGCAGGCAAAGGTTTTGCTGCATGTTGCTTGTTGCATACAAGCAACACGCCCCAACTGCACTACGGTAGATGTGATTCTAAACACCCGGGGGGGGGGGGGGACTCCCTTATGAAAGGGGGCGGGGGTCCTCGTCGTTCCTTTTAGGGTTTGAAATCAGGGTTTTGTGGTCCCTTTTAGGGTATAAGATTTACAAAAAGGCAAGCGATTTGTATATGACAACGTCGTCATAAATTCGTTATAGCAGACGGCGTTTGATGCAAATAAAATCGAGAAACCAAACAAAACATGCGTTATTGATTGGTCCCTCTTAGGGGTGAAATTTCATCACTGCCACGCCCATCATACCAAAATACAGGTCCCTTTTAGGGGTCATTTTCGGAATTTCCGACGAGGACCCCCGCCCCCTTTTATAAGGGAGTCCCCCCCCCCCCCCCCCGGGACATCCGGGTCTAAACAGCGGAAGGTTAGAGAAGAATTTTCCTAAACTTCGTCTGCACGTTTTTATGGCATATTTTCTTCTATGCTGACATTATTTACATTGAGTGCATACCATATGTCCATGAAAAAGTTAACCAACAAAATTGTACAAATTAGTGCAAAGTTTTGTAGGTCTAAAGTCTACTTAGGTCTACTGAACTTACTAATTTGTGCAAATCCCTTACAATATTTTTTACGGATATATGGTATGCACTCTAGCACTCAACCCTTTTTGAAATAGCTGTATTCGTGTTACGTTGTGTAATATTTGTTCCGTTATAATCTCTTGCAGTGCTCAAGTGTTTCAGGGTGCCAAGTGCAGTATGTGTTCTCGACCATTAGACCTACCAGCCGTCCATTTTCTTTGCCAGCATTCTTTTCATCAGCTGTGAGTATATCTGTATAACAACTTATAATGTTATAGCATATCTCCAGTAGAGTGGATGGTACGATACACTATGGCTCTTTCTCGGTACGAAAACGCGTTTGTCGTTTTCTATGAAATGCGTGTTAGTAAGAGGTTTTGCCAATGGAACGAACATTTTTGTATTATGTCATCAGACGACAAAAAAATATATGAAATAAAAAAATAAATTTCTTTATTTAAGTGTCTATTTGTTCTAGCGCCTTCGCACTAACTGGGGACACTTTTCACTCACACACACACTACCACTACATTCAATGTTCCATGCACACAACGCTCAACTCAATGTGAGGCAATCTAGTGTGTAAAGTGTTGCTAAAGTAAGCCTGATCTCCCTGATCAGTATTCCATTTTAAGATAAATTATGATATTTATATTACCAGGTGCTTTGAAAGCTATGCAGATAATGATAACGAGTGCCCCATCTGTGCTCCGGAAAACAAGTATGTTCTTTTCCAAATTTCTTTCGAGAATACTTACACCACCACGCCACACCCACATCTATCGTGTCTTTGCTACTCTACACCAAGTGTATAGACCTTTTGATTGGGGGCCCCAAAAAACTGGCGAAACCAAGATGGCAGAACGGGAGGTCAGTTTTGGGTAAAAGAAGCAGAGTATAATTGAATAATTTCGATGATAAATACAAACATGACAGATTAATCTCACCAGATATCACACGCATTTGTAAGCATCTCACAATAATTAGCTACACGATCAAGACATTGTGCATGTACTACAATAAGAGATGTATTTAATCCTCCCGCAATCCTTTTCTTTTCTTGCTGTTATAGAAAAGTCCTTGATATCATACGAACACAAGAACAAACCAAAGACCTTCACGAGCAGTTCCACAACCAAGTAAGTTCACTACAGGCGGCCCAGATTTACATCTTAGGGGGTGAGAAAACAGAGAATTTATAAACCAGATTTAAATTCGCCTTTTAACACTTTCTGATGGGACACGGGATGTTGTAGTGCTGATGATTTGCATTCATTCCCAAGAAAACCAAAAGGCCATAGCATAACGACGTACTGTAAATGTTTTGTCAAATACTGTACTACCAAAATGAATGAACATCTAACATGCAGGACATCAATGAAGACAGAAAAAATAGCGCCCGTGCTGTGTGCAATTTCAAAGCACGCACTCGGGGGTTAGATAGAACACGAGAGAAGTGTTAGAATGGTTAGGAGAAGCACGACGCATAGCGCGTGTGGGCGCCCGTCCTGTGTGCTGTCATAAAGCCATTTCCTCCAACCAATCGGAACCCGCCAGATTTATAAAATTTATTTTGTAATGGTCTTTCAGGAAAGAAAAAGAAAAACAAGGAAAAAAATATTTCGTAAAGACGCGTTTCTTGTTTCTAACTTTTTTTTGTCAATGTATTACATTTGTGTACCAGGTAGTGTTATGTAGTCTTGTACAAATACTTTCCATGGCAATTAACTGTGTGTTTCTGCATAATAGTTGGAGCGAGCACCTAATGGTTTCTCAGTCGTTGCTGATTATTTTGGACGTGGTGTATTCAACAAGGTATCATTCTTAAATTAAAGCTTGCGTAGTGCACTAACTTAGGTTTCTAATCAAAGCTTAAAAGCTTTCTTTTATAAAATACAAATTACAATAACCGTTATGTTGGATAGGAATGACGCAAGTGAAAGTGTGCGCGCGTGCTGTGTGTTCTCATAAAGCACTCGCAGCCAACCAATCAGAACGCGATACTTCTAACAGTTATTTTATGAATCCTTTAACACATGCAGGTGTAAATGATCATGCAATGCTTACAATAATGTTGTTGTAACGTCAAAATTAAGATACTAGCATTTTTAATTAATTTACATTTCAGGTAACCTTGGTAACCACTGGTCAAGGTCGTGGTGCTCCCTTACAGATTACAGAAAGGGATCGTGCTCATTTGTTACAGTGAACGCAATACTGAAGTGGTGTTGATAAATGTAGACATTTTAAAGATTAAGTAGTAGTCTTTATATTAAAAAATAATTCAGGCAACACTCTAAAAAGAAGATCTCTAACCCTATTGTTTTATAGGAACTTTTGTGTTAGTAAATAATCCATGAATAGTATACAATAAGAAGAAATGCAAAAAGAAAGAGAGAAAAAAAGAAAGGAAAGGAAAGGAAAGAAGGTAGAAAAAAAAGGGAGAAAGAAAAGGGAGAAAGAAAAGGGAGAAAGAAAAGGGAGAAAGAACGAAATAATGAAAGAATAAATAAAGAGAGAGAGAGAGAGAGAGAGAGAGAGAGAGAGAGAGAGAGAGAGAGAGAGAGAGAGAGAGAGACTATAACATAGATAATAGCTAAAAATGTCTTCCAATATGAGCTGTTAAGTGAACCACTCTAACTATAGCTCTCTATTTCAAACCTTAATTAACCTTTTTTATGACACTTATCATGAGTTACATGTCTACTCACCCAAGAGAGAAAAAAATGCCACCAAAACATCCATTTAAGATGGACTGGAATCCCACTCAAGATGGGAATCAAAGGCAGATACAGGAAGTTCCAATAAGATGGGGGGAGGGGAGGGCTAGTTATGACAAAATACTATGGATATCAGCGAACTGCCGAACCGAGACAAAAAAAAATGTAGTTCTGCTTCTAGTTCTAAAATAATCTTATACACAAAAAGTTAAAGAATTTCTATGATTCTATCACGGGTAGATATTTGCTGCAGGAAAAAATAAAATAAAATTTAATCAACATTTAACGCTCAATCATTTAGATAGCATTTTTGATAGCGCGGCCTCTGGGAACGAGAAGTATAGTGGAAGAGGCGCATTCTGGTCTAGCTTGGGTATAAAACGTTTTGAAGGGGAGGAATTAAAGTTAAGGTTATTTTGATGTATTAATCTATCTTATTTTTATTTATTTTTTTACAATTCTGTGAAGTTTTGGGCGGTAGAAAATTTGAAAACGTAAGGTTTCCAACGTGGAATGAGGATTTGGCTTTTTGTATTGGGTTCCCTGTGCTACTATTAGTTTTGAGAACTTGGCGTGTCTCATATAATGCATAGCGTGCTTCAGGTGTTTGGTAAAACAATGCTCAAAAAGGGTCCATAACAGATCAACAAAAGGAGTTATCCTTAGTTATTACTCTATTCTCCTCTACAAAAGCCAAAAATTATGGATTCATGAAGAAAGATTGTGAAAATATCTTGAAAAATTAAGCTCAATTTTTAGTTCCTTCAACAACAAAGATGGCGGTGGTTGTTGAACCGTTACCTGCTTACAGCCAACTAGACGAAATAATAAAAGAAGTAGCCAGAGATTACTCAAAGATATACCTTGAACAGGATATTGCATTCACAAAGAACACTTTAGGAGGGAATTTTTTGAAACTACCACATGATGATATTTTTCCATACTTACAAGAACTTAGGGATCAAGGCAGGATAACTCCTCAAAAGACTGGCTTCCTGGAGTTCTACGCTAAAGATAAACCAAGCATCGTAGAGAGGATGGAGAGCTTAAAGAAGCAAAGTATGAAGGAGAAAGAAAACGAGATTGAGTTTATCGGGAGAGAAAATGATGTAAGTGCTGTTGTTGATAATTTGACAAATGGGACGACAATGATTATGACCCTTTATGGAGACGCTGGTGTCGGCAAAACTACCTTAGCAGATAAAGTTGTAGAATTCTTAACATCTCAAAACCAAGTGGCAATAAAAAAGAAAGTTGATTTGCGAAATATGGATAGCCAAAAGGAAGTATGTCTTGCCATTTTACATGCTCTGGATTCCAAAAAGGTTCTAAACCCTTGTATGGAATTTGTGTATGAGGCCATTGAAAATTTAGAGAAGAGTACCATCTTGATTCTTGATAATGCTGAAGAGGTGTTATCTCAGCTATCGTTGCAGGAAAGCAAGGCTTCTTTTACTCAGATTTTGAGGGGAATGGCTGAACACATTAACAAAAGCAGAAAATTAACAATATTACTAACATCACGCATCCCCTTACCAGATGAAATAAATGGATTTGTTAACTACAAGGTTAATTCATTGGATGAGGCTAAATCTGCTACGGTTTTGGAAAAGTCAAACCTCTCGCTTTCTCCCGAAGAGAAGAATGAAATCAGTAAGCTTTGCAAAAACAATCCACTGAAATTGAATCTAGTTGCAGGGCTGATGCAAGAAAGTCTCCTAAATATTGAACACTTGAAAAAAGTACTAAACGCCTTAGAAGAACCAGCTGAAAAAGAAAAAGCAACTGAAAAAGAGGAAGACATATATGCTAATGCTTACGATAACAATATTTTTAGTGAAGTCTTTGAAAATCCTTTCACGCCAGAGCTCAAGAAGGCAACCATTAAGCTGTCACTATTTCAAGGGCCGTTTACCATTGAAGATGCAGTAAAGATGATTAAACAATCTAAAGATGAAACGAAGTTTTATCTTGATATACTAACGGTGCGAAAATTTCTAACGAATATTGATCAAACAACATACGAAATGCACCCATCAATCAATGAGTTCATGATAAGTCAATCCCAGAAAGAAAACTATGAGGACATAATTACCGATGCTAAAGAGACATTCTTCAAGAATTACCTGGAAAAATCAAAGCAAATTGCTCAGCTTCTTGACGAGGATTATGTAAGAGCATATTCCCTCATTGAAAAAGAGAGGTTAAACTTAAAACTTGCAATTGAGATATCATTTGAAAGAGGGTTCTTGTACTTTTCAAGTGATTACAGTGAATCTACCATTCTAGCAGACCTGTTTCTGATTTTGATTCCTGGTCTAGAGAGAGAAAAGCTGTTCAGAGAATGGAGCGCAATTGCAGAGAAGAAGGGTATGTTTGAGAAACTTTTAGAAGTACAGTATGTTAAGATTTCGGCTCTTTCTTGGTGTTGCGGGGAACCTAAGCCAGGAAGGCAATAAAGCAAGCAGAGAACAATGTGTTTTGGGCTAAAAAATACCCTGTACAATAAAGCAGTACACCAAGAAAGACCCTAGATTTAATACATTCATTTTATGTATGCTTGTATGTACTACTCAATTTCAGACTGTTCATTTTTAATTTGGGAGGGAGTGAAAGGGGTTTGTTGACCAGAACATAACTGCAACTCGCACAATAAATCTGAAATCTGACTCCTCACCTCCATTGTTGCATAAAAATACCCCCTCCATTGTTCCTCTTAGGCCTGTACACCGATCGTGGGGTATAGGTCATCAACAACATCTGGACACCACAGAGCCCTGTCCTTCACCTTGTCCTCTAGCTGTTTCCAGGTATGCCCTGGCAATATGCCCCCTCCATTCACAAAATTCTTTTTATTATAATTATAAAATTTTTTATTGAGCCCTCGTTTGTTTGATTCCTGGCACTCTTAAGCCTGTCTTTTAATGACCCAAAAAATGTCCACTGCCCCTTAAGAAATGAAGTCTATTAATTAATTAATTCATCATCTTGTTGTTTTCATCATCTGTTTATTAGGTGAGTGGATTTGTTATACCATTCTAGTATGCATGCATATACAAGTTCTACTTGAGAAGACAGCTGGGAAGTCCGAAGCAAGGAAACTTTTGGGAAAAGCCAAAGAAGCTCTCAATAAACTAAGTGACAAAACCCTTGATGCATATCAACTAGCCAAGAGCAGCTATCTCTATGCCAAAGGAGAAATGCTATATTCTGACTGTGCAAGTAAGGGCAGAGAGGTTTGCGGAAAGGCTGAGTGGAGAGAAGTTTTGGATTTTTACCAACAAAGCTTAAAAATCAGAGAAGAGTTGCTCAAGGATCACACCGACACTGCTCGCACCCTTAATGCTATTGGAAACTGCTTTATGTACTTGGAGGAGCTCGAGAAAGCATGTGAATACTACACTAGAGCTCTTGAAATGAGACAGCGGCTGAGTGGGCAACAGCATGTGGATATGCCAGTGTATATTAATCAAATCGCCGCTACTCATGAACAAATGGGAAGCAAGCTGAAGAAGCAAGCTGAAGATGCTAATCTCTACTACAGGAAAGGACTGACGGAAAAGTATATTCAGGAGTTTAACGAAGCTCTAAAAAAGTACCAAGAGGCTTTGGATTTGGAGAAAAAGCTTCATATTTCAGGTTAGAAGAGATAACTAGCTAAAAACTAGTATGAGCTAAGTCACTGACGTTTTGGACGCTAGTCCTTCGTTGTAGTAAAAGAGTTAAAAAAAAAAAGAGGCTCTTTTACTCCAACGAAGAACTACTGTAATGTCTGAAATGTCAGTTTTTTCATCTTTTTACGGTGTATAATTTACCTTTTTATTATTATATTTTCATTAATTACTGTTTATATTTCAGGTTACATCAATACAGCCATCTTCTACCGGAACATGAGCAACACCTACTCCTATCTAGAAGATTATGAATCATCACTGAGGACTGCCAAGAAAGCATTGTTTGTCAGGAAAAAGTTACTGGGTATTGATTCTGACACTATAAGGAGTTACTACCAGGTGGGGCTTGCTTATGAACAACTTGAAGACATTGACAAAGCTCTCAAGTATTTCTACAAGGCCTATATGATGGAAAAAGCATTACCTGAAGGGGAAACAAGCCCAGTTAGGGACAGAGTGATCAAGAAGATTGAAAACAATGGTGGCAGTACTGAAGAAGCAGAGTTGGAAGATAAAAGACATGAAGAGGCTTTGCAGAAGGGCTCTTTGGATGATGACGTTTTGGTAAGTAATTAAATTTAAATAAGTAAGAGCAAATAAGTTAGTGCAAAATTGTTTTCCAATTTTTTTTTTGAATTTTTTTCAAATAAGGCATGTCTCATAGTATAACTGAATTTATTTCTCAGAATTTGTTTTTTGTTTTTCACTTTAACCCTTTGACTACTAAGGTCCAACCTCATTATTCTGCCTGTGTTCCTAAAGCTATTCAGAAAGTTGACCAAGAATTGTGCCCACAATCATTTATGTGAAGTTTCTGGATTTTGAGTGAATAATACCTTAAGTATGACAACTGAACAATAGGTTACAGTAGGGTATTTTCTTGGGTGGACACAGGCTGATGAAGCACAATGATAATTTTTGGCCTGTTTTGGCCAACTCAGGAAAATCAGCAGATTTTGTAATGGCCTGATTTGGCCTTTTTAGTAGTCAAAGGGTTAAACCATTTCTATTTAGCTTGTGAACATTACTAACTTTGGAGATTCAAAGGTGCTATAGTGGTAGTGGTAGGGAGTTCACTCACATCTAGGGTCATTGGGTTTGATTCCTGAACTTGAGTCATCCCATGTGACTAGAGGGTAAAGGCCTCTCCCTTGATTCTTAAATTTTTTTGTTCTCCGATTTCTCCTTGTTTTCTTCCTTCTGCAACATGCAACTACAGCCTGTAGCTAACTTCCATGCCCAAGCTTATATCATTATAGAGACCTTTGTATCAGGGTTAGATCAAACTGTGGTTTTAATTTTTTTCTAATATACTGTACATTGATTACTAAATGGCAAAGTTTATCTAACTGAAATTTTTTTAAGACTTCAGAAGATGAAGAGGAGGAGGAGGAGGAGGAGGAGGAGGAGAAGGAGGAAGGATCATCAAAGGAGGAATGGCAGGAAGAAAAATCATTATCATCAGTGGATGATACAGCAGCTCATCTGGATTATGTAACAGGTGCAGTTGTAAATGAATGGGACTTATTCTTGTTCAATCTACATACTGTACAGTACATCCTGGAGGAACAGGTTGGAAAAAAGCTTAGCTTTAACTGTTATATCCTCAGTAAATATAGTGTTATATCACCATCATCATCATCATTATAATTATGATACTAAGAACCTTACTATGCATCCTCATTTATGACTGGAAAGTAATTAGGCATTAGAACTAAATGAATGACCAAACTGGTTTTCTCCAGGGACCCCTGTCCAGACAACAGATCAAGGACTTTCAGGGACCACTGTCCAGACAACAGATCAAGGACCTTCAGGGACCACAGTCCAGACAACAGATCAGGTACCTTCATGGACCACTGGCCAGACAACAGATCAGAAATCTTCAGAGACCACTCAAGAAGAAAGAGAGACAATTGATGTTGCAGACATTGAAATAGAAGAAAGAGTGGTTTCTGACAGGTACATGTATGGTTTTTTTAAACATGACGAATAACAATCTATTAGAGTGATACCTTTACTCAGTGGACACCAGGCAAGGACCTGAGGGTGTCTGCTTATAGAGGTACCACTGTATTTATCGTAAAGCAAACCTCTATTCAGCTGACACCTTTTATTAGACACCTAGCTAGTTGCATCATGGTCCCAAACTTTTTTTCCTATATTTTTTATAACGTACCTCTTGAGGCCAACACCTATTTTTCAGAGGACACCAGGCAAAGTCCAGATTGAAGTTGTCCACTTAATAATATGTCAGATCATGAGTAGACTTGTTTATTGGTTCTCAGGCAAGTCATTGGAGCAAAAGGCTGTCAGTGGGATATCAAGGAAACTGGAGTTCGTATCTTGTTCATGCCTGGAACAGTACCATCAGATACCAGTATTCCCTGCCATGTGTGCAAAGAACCAGAAAATCATCTCCCATTAGAACCAACAGAATCTCTCGTCAGTATGGTAGTGGCATTAGATGCAGACAACC
The DNA here is from genome assembly GCF_029948245.1 of Actinia tenebrosa. Taxonomy (NCBI): domain Eukaryota; kingdom Metazoa; phylum Cnidaria; class Anthozoa; order Actiniaria; family Actiniidae; genus Actinia; species Actinia tenebrosa. The sequence goes on from NW_028292569.1 coordinate 17,516,626, forward strand.
CTGTCTTTGATAAGGAAATTGGTCTTCTTATTCCACACAGTGGATCCATGAAGACTAAAGGATACGAGGTGGCAGTTAGAGAATATAAGGAAAATTTAGGGATCTGGGAGGAAGTGGATGACTTTATCAACATCCAACACGAATCAGGTAGATATGTTTAATGATAGGACCTTTTAGCTTGGGTGGGTGTTATATTTTCCCATTTCAGTCCACACGTCATTACCCAGAGTATTTCTTTGTTTAACTATTGCATATGAGATGACATATGATAACGAATATGGATGCAACTCAAACAAAGAGTCTTATTGTCAAGAGAATGACACGTGGTCTGAAGTGGGAAATTATATAATTATGCATTGGGTGATCAGGACACGACTAACTCACAGAAATTGAATTGGAATTTAGCATGTTAGGTTTTGAGGAGGGAGGAAAACTGGAGAACCCAGAGAAGAACATTCTAATCAAGAGAGAAACCTCAACAAACTCAGTTCTTTTGTGATGCCAAGTCCAGAAATCGAGACCCCAGAGGTGTTATTGTAGGGAGGCAAATACCCTACCACTTCGCTACCTCTGATTCTACTCTATTCCCATGAATTCAACAGCCTATCCCTGTCTGGAGGCATAAGACTAATGTACTAAAAAACACTCATGATTGTAAGCTGCACGGCTGCTAAAAGTAACTTAATATGCAGCCTGTAAAGCCCTCCACTGGTCATAAATGTAAAGCGCATTGAGACGTTGCATAGATGCGCTATATAAGAACCTCCCATTATTATTACAACAAAGCTTTTCCTTTTATTGTTTCAGATGTGCAAAACTTAGCAAACGAATTCACTAAACAACTGGGAAGTATAAATCTACCCGCAGTACTGCTGACCAGAAAGAACTGCAGTACTGTTTGTGTCACAAGTCGTTTGGTTAAAGACGTCCTCATTGCTAGACCAGCTGGCAGTACCCTGGTGTCATCGGTGTTCCCTGAGGTTCAACTGGTGTTGGAGAAGAACACTGTGAAAAAGAATACGTCAATAGATATGAAAGTAAGGCTAGCTGGCTTCACAAACCCTTGAGAGAATTTGATAGCCATCAGTAGAACTCCTTAATCATCCTGCATGGGCCAAAAGGGGTCCTTTCTCAGTTACCTGTGTCACTGGATGAGTTATTTCTACCAGTATTTCCTGGTATTGACCAATCACCTGGAAAATCGATTACCTTCCTGGATACAGGTCGTGGGCTTAATTACCCAGTCACACCAACTCAGGGCCGGCTTCAAACCATGTAGAAGGTCTAATATTTTGTGTATCATCTGCGTTTTTTTACATTTATTCACCCAAGCTTTCGAGCCTTTAATCCATCTTCAGGTATATAAAGGGTGACAATATTTTAGTTACATAAACAATGTGTACAAGATAACCATAAGCTTGTGCTATTGGCTTTGTATACTTTTATCAGAGAAAGGTTACTGTGACCTTCAAGGCTTATCGGCTAACTGAGGACACGTGTATAAGTTGGAGGCTTCTTCTGACCTCACTACCATCCTATATTTATATAATCTGCTTTGTCACTATCTTACCCCCCCTCCCCCTCCCCCTCCCCTTATGATAGGCAACATTTTTATAAAGATAGCCAGTTCCAAAGCTAGATCAGTAACCTCCCTGCCAATACAAGGCTCACTTTCCTGGTTGACAGAGGATAGGTAACCTTCTTGACTTCTTGACTCAGTCTCGCTTCTTTACACAGCTTTTTTTCCCTTGTTCTTTTCGAGGTCCATCCACTTCCAGATTTCACCGTTTTTAACTCACCCAGTCTTAGCTGTGGTCCAGTTCTTTACCTTCAAACTAGCCAGACTGAAACCATCGATATCCTTAAACCAATACGAATAACTCTTCCTCATCCCCTTACGTGGTATGGCAAGCACATTGAAGAGGATTCGAGGCGCGGTAAGGTGCGGATTCTCTACAATAGACATTCCGGAAATAGCGACATAGAATGGAAGGACATTACAGATAATCCAGCCACAAATCTGTCTGTAGATGGACAGAAAATCTCTCTCCAGGTGCGACATTTTTCCATGTAAGTTATATTTTGGTGTTCTTGATTTAAGACCCATACATTTCAAATCCTTTACATTTAATTTATCAAACCTTGAAACTAGCTCTGGGCTGATTAAAGTCAGGGCACGGCTAACTCACAGATCGAACCCTAAAATAACCTCTGAACTGATTAAAGTCAGGGCACAGTTAACTCACAGATCAAACCCTGAAACAACCTCTGGGCTAATGTAAGTCAGAACACAGTTAACTCACAGATCAAACCTCGGGACTGATTGAAGACAGGACATGGCTAACTCACAAATTGAATGGAAATTGAGTGTGTTTGCGGAGGGAGGGAAATTGGAGAACCCAGAAAGACCCTCAAATCAAGGGAGAGACCTAAAGAATTCTACTCACACATGATGTCAATTCTGGGAATCGCAACCGCTACTCCACATTTGACTCCAAAGACATACAGTATTGTCTTTTTAAATATTTACGAACTTCACAAAAAATCAAATGAAAAGCTGTAGTTTATTTATACAACATAAATGAGATTCCAAGTCATCATAATTGAAAGCATCCCCTGGAAGTGTTTTAAGCGCAAAAACGACATCGGCTCCCCTTTTCACTACCCAAATTATGCGTCGTCAATCGGTCAAGACCACCTAGCCCTGTTTTCATCTCCTTTCGTGATTACCTAAATCTCTGCCCCTAACCCCTCCGCATAAGAAACTATCAGTTGACTCTTTTCTCCCCTCTTTTTATCATCCACAGGTTCTGGCCCATCTGGATTTCAGACATCAAACAAGATTTCCAGAAACTCCTAATCAAAGCCAAAGAACAGTTTGCCAGCATTTGTCGTTTTTCGCCTTTCAGCGCTCAATTTTGCGTGAAGTGTAGGCCTCGTAACCATAAGGGCCAAGCTGTCCTCGCATACACTGCAGTGCCAACCCATCTAGTGAAGCAGCATAGGAGGAATCGCAATGACGATTCCGAAGAGGACTTGTACGATGGAGAGGAAATTCAGGTTGATTTGACCGGTCCAATACAAAGATACCCGACGAAGGACTCGGACGACTCGCCGTTTTACATCAAGTAAGGACAACCACGTCTCTGGAATGTTTTTTTCAGGCTATTTGATTGGCTGATTATCGAGAGTTTCAATGGTTCTGCGGAACACATAAAAGTTATGCTGCCACATAAGTCGTCCTCTCATCTTAATTAAATAGCGTTTGCCTTTTTGATGATTGATGATGATTTATGAATTTATATACCCCCCTCCAGTAGAATAAAACTTTTCCTGCCCCCCCTATATAGAGCAGCTAAACTTTTTTTGCCCCATCCTACCCAATCACCATCCCCCCTCCCTCCCCATAAATAATGAACAGTCCCTAATCATTACTTTTTCAGACATGTTTTTTCTTCATATCAGGAATTTCTGTTCATGTATCTTATAACACACTCAACAAAATTACTCGATTCTGATTGGTCAAGAGGAGTACAATTAAATCCAAAACTGTACTCTGTAGAGTCCCAATTAAGTTGCTCAGTTTTGTGGAGTGTATTGTAAACAAAAAATCGCACAATCTTCTCGTACCATTCTGAATTTATAGATACTCGTGATGTTGCTCACAACGTAACAGCCCTATAATGCATAGTTTTCAAAAACCTGCAGAGAAAAGTTTATTGTCATGGTATAACCTTGTGTAGTTGAAAAGATCTGTCCAAATTGTGGTTTTTTGTTACGCAGCGGGTAGGGATGCGTGGATTTAACAATATATATTTCCGCAAATTGACTCTTCTTCTGTTGAACTCTCTTGGAATTTTAGGAAAAGCCCTCAAAGCAACCAACAAGCAACTCTACCCACATATATGATGCCGATTCCGGGATTCGTACCCGGGTCGCATTGGGGAGTGACGAGCACTATCTATGCAAAAGAATTAATTATCGTTCTTATGATGTTGTTCAGGTTTAGCTCACAGAAAGAGAAACAAAAGTCGATGGATGTGGAAATAGAAGATGAAGATGGGATGTTTAGGTGTCGTTTCTTGAGAGTCTTGGTCGATCACCAATGTATTTGTGAAATCCCTTTCGATGTACCACCTGTAAAACAGGTAAGTTCTTATGTTTGTGCAATTCATCATCCAACATGGTGGCTATGTTTTTTTTATACCATGTCTTTTGTTGCATCAACCAACGTGGTGGTCATGTCTTTTGTTATATCATCTAACATGGTGGTCATGTCTTTTGTTATATCATCTAACATGGTGGTCATGTCTTTTGTTATATCATCCAACATGGTGGTCATGTCTTTTGTTATATCATCCAACATGGTGACCATGTCTTTTGTTATATCATCCAACATGGTGGTCATGTCTTTTGTTATATCATCCAACATGGTGACCATGTCTTTTGTTATATCATCCAACATGGTGGTCATGTCTTTTGTCATATCATCCAACATGGTGACCATGTCTTTTGTTATATCATCTAACATGGTGGTAATGTCTTTTGTTATATCATCTAACATGGTGGTAATGTCTTTTGTTATATCATCCAACTTGGTGGCTATGTCTTTTGTTATATCATCTAACATGGTGGTCATGTCTTTTGTTATATCATCTAACATGGTGGTAATGTCTTTTGTTATATCATCCAACTTGGTGGCTATGTCTTTTGTTATATCATCCAACATGGTGGCTATGTCTTTTGTTATATCATCTAACATGGTGGTCATGTCTTTTGTTATATCATCTAACATGGTGGTCATGTCTTTTGTTATATCATTCAACATGGTGGTAATGTCTTTTGTTATATCATCTAACATGGTGTCCATGTCTTTTGTTATATCATCCAACATGGTGGCTATGTCTTTTGTTATATCATTCAACATGGTGTGCATGTCTTTTGTTATATCATCTAACATGGTGTCCATGTCTTTTGTTATATCATCCAACATGGTGGCTATGTCTTTTGTTATATCATTCAACATGGGGGGCATGTCTTTTGTTATGTCATCCAACATGGTGGCCACATCTTTTGTTATATCATCCAACATGGTGGCCACGTCTTTTGTTATATCATCCAACATGGTGGTCATGTCTTTTGTTATATCACCCAACATGGTGGCCATGGCCATCGTCTTTTTTGTAATAGCGGCTTAAGGAGCATTGCTCTGGACCAATGGGAAAATGTGAATGAGGATTCTTTCCTCATATCTGGCATTTGATTTTAAGGATATCAAAGAGCTAAAGCCACTAGAGTTCTATGGCGTCCCACTGGAAGATCCTGATAACAAATGGTGCCTACTCGAAACACCCAAAGATGTCCTTCAAAGTATGTTCGGTATTAAAAAACTTGGAGACATTGCCAAGAATGCGTATGATATTAAGAGCAGTGACGAAGAAAGTATGGAGTTTTTCTTTCAGAGTGTTTCACATGATACTAATTTACAGCAATCTGCCTTTGATGCTGTGATCTCAAATCAATCTCGAGGTATAGACCATATCAAACAAGTACTTGAAGCAGGTAGGTCATGTGTCGAGACGTTATTGCCAGCATTATTACTGCAAGCTATGATCGATGTTAATTTTTCTCCCATGATTTTCCTTCCTTCCTTCCTTCCTTCCTACCTACCTTTCTCCTACCTTCCTTCCTACCTACCTACCTACCTACCTACCTACCTACCTACCTACCTACCTACCTACCTACCTACCTACCTACCTACCTTCCTTCCTTCCTTCCTTCCTTCCTTCCGTTATTTCTTACTTCCTTTTTTGTTTCATTCCCTCCTTTATTTCAACCTTCTTTTATTTGCTTGTTCCTCTTCCCTTCCTTCCTTCCTTCCTTCATTCCTTCGATTAGTCCTTCCTTTGTTCCTTCATTCGTTCCAGCCCTTCCTTTTTTCTTCTATTGTTTCTTCCTTCATTCATTCCTTTGTTCAAATGTGCCTTTGTTCCTTCATTCACCCCTTGCGTCGTTCCTTTCCTATTTCCTTTCCTTTTTTTTTTTTTTTTCTTTTTTCTTTGGGTAACATGGGTGGCGTACGCGGCTAACACGTCGCCTTTGACTGCTGTGGATCAAAAGGTTCGGGTGCCGGGTTCGAGCCCTGTGGGCGCCACATGTGAATTGAGTTTGTTAAAAACAACGTGAGTCGAGAGTTGTGTGTATAGAATACTGAATGTAGTGGTAGTGTGTGCGAGTGAAAAGTGTCCCCAATTAGTGCGAAAGCGCTAGAACAACTAGACACTTTAATAAAGAGATTATTATTTATTTGTTTATTTATTTGTTTGTTTGTTTCAAAGTTATATTGGACTCTTTTCTCTATCTCACCAGGGAAAAAAGTAGTCGAAGAATCCTTTGATGTTGAAACTGCAAGATCTCTATCAAAGTACATTAAGCAAGACTATACCAAATTAGCTCAAAAAGTCGACCTATCCGACAAGTGTAATTTCATAAAGAAAATGAAAGGAACTTCAAGTGATCTATGCTTTATTTTCCTTAAAACCTGGATATCGCATAAAAAGCCGACTTTACATTTATTAATGCAGAAACTCAGAGAGATTCGCTGTGAAGAAGGGATGAAAGCATTGATGAAACAATTTGAGGACCGTCTAGAGAAAATAATTAGACCCGAAGCATCTGCATCAGAAAGGTTAGATTCTCGCAAGAATAGGAGGCACAATAACTTTGAACTTTGGCCTGTAGCTTTTCATTTGAATACCAGGTTACATAGTGGCTTGTACCTCTTTTAAAACGAACAGAACCAGGACATTTCCAAGTGTTTACTGTTTGGAAAGCTTTTTATGTTTCTGCAGGAGTTTTCTACAACTCAGAAAACACCGGGAGCGGAACACATTCTCGTCTTTTGGCTTCTATCACCAAATAGACCCATTTCAGACCACGTGCCATTCCCTAGAGTATCATTTCTTTGTTTAACGGTTGCATATGACAAGACACATGAAAAAAGTTACAACTCAAACGAGCTGTATCTATTTTCAAGAGAATGACACGTGATCTTAAAACATTACACCCAAGATAGAGATCTATTTACAGTCTGCATTAGTAATATTTTGATTAGAATAAGATGTCTGGAAGTTGTGAAGGTAGCAGAAGCATGGAAAACGCTCTAAGACGTGTTAATCGTTAGTTTACGTTAACTTTTTTGCCAGCAGTGTAATAGATACTTAATAGGACATTTGCATTAGGGTGTCATTAATTACAACTTTTAGAATCCTTTGCACTCTTTGTTTTGTTTAGTTAAGTAGCACCAATTGTCTAACTATTCTCACGAGGCAATACAAATTGCAATAAGGAAATTCTCAAAGCATTTTGGTAGTTGTAGTAAAATGACATCATGCAAACGTCCTATTCCCAAGTACTGCAGTGTGTCCTCTTTGTTAACTTCTCTTTTGTTCTTTTATTTACGATAGTGAGAACACAGTGGTTACAGTGGAAGGTCATTACCAAGAAGCATCAACAACTGAACCGTTAGCAGGTCAACACATTGATACTAGGAAAACTATTGATAGTCCAGCTACTGAGACTTCTAGTGATCTGGTTCAGGGTTTTCATGCAGGCAGTGTTATCACTGATATTGATACCTCGGTAGGTTATTCTATCGATGAATCTCACATGCATTGGAGTCCTGTGGCCGATGTTGCCACTGATGTTTCCCTGAATGACTCTAGCATTAGTGCTAGTACTACGAGTGATGCTGATGAAACTCTACCTGGAGAGGATGCTGCTAGTAATGAAGATAGTCCTGATAGTGCAAGTGACATAATAGATGAGAATACGAGCAGCAGTATATCATTATTCTACCCAGGCATGTGTCTTGTTGCCTTATCACTAGGCTATATTTTTTTCCGCTATATAAGAAGATAGCTTTGCCTGTTTAATAGAGTGAAGACAATTAACCCGTGAAATAAATAATGCTATAAGTCAAGGTGTAAGATGATAGTCAAATAGACACAAAAGAAAACAAGGGAATTAGGGTCTACTAATGTGTATTAGACTAATAATAAATGTATTTAATGGGTTTAATGACTTCACTCTCAGCAAAGCAAATGGTGTAAATAATAGGGAGATAATTGTGGAGTTGCGATTCTAGACCATTCTCAACTAGTTTCTACCAAAAGTTTCAGGATTGTACAGATTTAGGTAAGATAGTACACACTGCCAGAAGCACTTGTTTTTATGCTAAAGAGCCATCCAAATTCCCTGTGCTCCACCCCCCCCCCCCCCCCCCCCCGCCCATCAAGTCTTGAAAGTGGACCATGGGACATTGGTTAGAAAGTGCAAAAGTTGTTAGTCCCTTCACTGTACATCAGTTATTAGAAAAATAGATAGATATAGGCGGTATATTACTATTGGTGGGGGATGACCATTAAATATCCAGTCATCATTCTTCAATAAGTTTTATAAAATAATTGGGATACTACGCGCGCTATGATTGGTCGAAAACCATGTTTGATGAGAGTATCGAAACACGCTATCGTCATTTTTAATCTATCGCGCTCGCTCATTGGTCAGTTTGAATAAGACGGCACGTAGGGAGAATTTACTTAGACTTTGCTTTTTTTCGATCTTTTCGCGAGTTTGTTATTTTATAAAACAATTCAAAAACAGTTTTCCGTGTTTGATACTCTGATCAAAACACTTGGGATGTTTGGAGAACACTCGAGAAGCTGGAAACCACTCCGCTACGCGTCGTGGTTTCCTACGCTCCTCTCGTGTTCTCCCAACATCCCGCGTGCTTTGATCAGAGTATCAAACACGGAAAACTGTTTTTGATCTTTTGAATTTTAAATAGATTCATCATTATTTTTATAATTGGTAGGAAAGGAGAGTACATATAATGACAAAAAAAAACACTGAATAATTTTATTTTTAATACTACTGTTCTTAGATACTAGACAGTCTAGATCTCAATACAATAGCAGGCTTGAAATTACAGAAACAATGCTGTAGTCATGATACGTTAAAACAGTCAAGTTACAGAAGCTGGAGGGAAATTGTATAGTTTTTACTGATTTTCTTGTAATAAAAAGCTGTCCTGTAGCTAACCATATTACTAACAATCTCATTGAAGTTAACAATGTTCACAACTGATTTTATTCAAAGTTCTGTAATGTACATGTAGCACAAGGAAGCCAATGTAGTGCATTGAAGCATTCTTGACCAGCAGAGATTGACAGATGTTACTCAATGTTCCCATGATTTCCATTCCATCCCATCTGGTGGTTTTCTTTCCACTTTTGATTTCTGCACTTCCTCCCAGTTTGTGCTCAGTACCGTACCACCTGACTCTATAAAAGATTTATTCATGGCTTTCTTCACTGCATCTCCACCGTCACCATAGATTTTTTGAAAGAGTGCCGACAGAGCGGCTTCACCTTCCTGTTTTTCATCATCGTCATCTTTAGTGATGTCGGCTGCTAGACGGTCCCAGTCCTTAACAACATGGCGTGATGACGGATACTGGTGAACGATATCAATACTTTCTTTTGATTCTATGGAAAATTGGAAACGTTTAAGTCAGAACAACTGGGAACGTTGTTAAATTCATAAATAACTAATGAGTATTGACGGTTTTCATGGCAGCCATGTTGGAGGAACTTAAAAGAATTGTCAATGACTTCTTTTGTTATATCCTCCAACATGGTTGCCGTGTCTTTTGTTATTGGGAACGGTTGAAAACCATCAATTCAAGCCAATTCAATTTTAGGAATCATATCACATGAACATCAAGTAAACTCCTTTGCAAACTTAACAATGAAAATGTTAATTAGATGCAAACACTGGTGGATGTATAAGTCAGACTGTTCTAATGCAGCACTAGTGGTAAGCATATGAATTCAAAATGTTCCAAAGGATTTATGGATTGCTATCCCCTCCGGCTTATGATTGTACATTACATACGTGTATACACTGATAGAGCAGGTGCATGTTACGTCATTGCTGCCATCTTGGTTGACGATAACAAAACATTCCTCATTAGCTTCTCTTGTTAGATCAACCAAGATGGCAGCTGTTTCATTGTTATTCATATCTCAAGGGATTTTGAGTCACCTATTGTTGCACACACTCTATACAAGACAGCCGCTCATGTCGTACAGTACATTGCAAACAGAGAAGAGATATTACTAGTCTGAGGAAGGGATGCATGTTTATAGAGTATGCCTTACCTGATGTGGATGCTGTTGGTAATGTGGTTGCTGTTGGAAAACTCTTCACTTTGGTGGCTTCAGAGGTTTTTTCTAGTGTTGTCCAGTGGATGGCTTGTGCTTTCTTGAGCTTTAACTCAATCTAAATTAAAAGGTCAAAAAACATCATAAAAATGATTTGCCTGGAAGAAGAGTATGGATTATTTTCATTTTATTCTATCGTAAAAAATACTGTCTCATCCTTTGCTGCACTGTCGCTTTTGCCATTTCCCTGCCCTTCTAACTAAGTTGCATTTTTTTCAAACTTATGTTAACGTTAGTAAAGTAAGTCCTAAACATCTTTGAAAACTTATGCACAGCGTAATCACAAATACACAGCTTAATCATCACGTTTTTCCTTCAAATGGCAGACATGATTATGTTTTTATTATTCGCCTGTATTTTATGAGATATTTGTTGTTGTTTTTACTTACCAACTACTAGTACGAGTGTATTCTGTTAATGGGGTACACGAGTACTAGTGTTACATGCGCATTACCATGACATACATCTGGGCTGTACTGTAAGAGAGATGCCTTAAACTGTCTAATGTTTTCTCCCCTAACAAGTTCATCAAACAGACTTAACATACCTTGGACTGCAGAATTCGTGTTTTACATTCCTTGACATTGATTGGATGTGCCAAGTTAAAATCCAGCTTGTATTCTCCCCCAGTAGGAATGTTAACAGTACCTGATAACTGTGAAGAACGATAAATAACAAATATTTAAATTTGTTTATTTAATACTAATGTCATTGAAGTTGTTGTAGTTTTAGATAAGTTTAATGATCAATTTAAACTAATATTTTAAATAAATTTGATTTTAGCTTCAAATATAAACCTCCTTTTCAGTTTTATGCAAATTTCTTTTATCATGATCAATGTATTGTAAAGCATTGTTGAAGCCAGGCGATATTGACGCTATATAAAATACTCTTTATTATTATTGTTATTATTATTATTATTGAATGGTCATTTTCCAGGGTTTCACTTGACATTCACTTACTGCTTGTTCATGGTAAGAAATATTGACATTCTGTGCATGGCAATTCTTGATCATCAATGCAACCACTACTTGAGTGTCTGTTTGGTACCAGTCATGTCTGCATTAAAAGACAGAAAAAATCAGTGTTTTATTAAAAGGACATCAAGCAAACTATGTACTGTAAGTAATAGAATACATTTAACAAATAAAACAGCTTTTCCCCTGCACCATTCAGTTATAAAGCATGCAGGAAATGATGTAAGCATGAAAGAAGTTCACACTTCTCGAGTGCTTATAGCACTTCCTAAGTGCTTTATTACTGAATAGAGCATGGAAAAGCTGTTTTATTCGTTTTAAATCTAATCACATTATAAATCCAATTATTCAAATTAGTTATTTTATTCGATACCCTGAAACAACCTCTGGGTTAATCGAAGTCAGGGCACTGCTAACTCACAGTTGGAACCCTGAAACAACCTCTGGGTGCATCAGGGAACTCCTGCTACTCACTAATCAAACCCTGTAACAACCTCTGGGCTAATTAACTCACAGATGGGTTTGTATCTGTGACTGAAAATGTCTCAGTCAAAACTAATACCAGTTGTGGATGGTTTGCTCTGGTAATGCCCGGGTACTGTATAATGTGAGTAAAGTTGATTGTTGGTTCTCTCTTTTCTACTGTTGATTTTTTTTTTTTTCCTTCACAAAAATGAATTTCTGAATTCTAATTGGCAGCCTTATCAAGTCAGTTGCAAATGGGTTAGACCAGAATTCCATCCACCATGGATCGGAATGGTACTGTAAATCCTATTTAATATACAGTACAGTCCCCGGGGGGGGGGGGGGGGGGGTAATCTTGCCCGTTTAGGGTATGGATGTGCCGCTGAGCCCTCTGAACCCTGACCCTGTTGCAGAGTAAAAATCGCTGAAATTCATACCCTGTTCCAGAGCAAGATCGCTGAAAACTCTGTTCCAGAGAGGAGAGATCATGATTTCATATACCCTGTTCCAGAGCAAGCACGATTTTAAATACCCTGTTCCAGAGTAGAATTGCTGAAAACCATACCCTGTTTGGCGGGACGTACCCGTATAGCGAATATAGGGGAGTACCCCCCGCGGGGTACAGTCTTCAATTAAGTACTGTACCTAACATGTATTTTTTGCTCTTCCTGTTTCTTTTTAATATCTTCCTCCTGTCCTTCTTTTCCTTCTGTATCTTGTTTTGCTGAGATCTGGGTTAAGAGTAGTCACACAGTCATGGAGTATTCACTGAGCACTCAAATTCATTTTACAGTTTACAAAAGTAGACAATCTTTTCTTTCAATCTTTCTGATACATGTATACTTGATAGTTAACCCATATATTTTGATTACCCATGTACAAGATTCATTAAATTGGCAGAAACAGCCAATGATGATTTCAATCTCAAGGGCAATTGTTATCTTGAAAGTCAGTATACATGTAAATGTATATATATATTGTAGCTTCCTCTTTAGATTTTACTTTATTACATGTAAATGGCTTCATTAAATATGTGTAGTCAAAAACTTTTGGACATAATTGCAATACTACAATATCATTTTTTAAACCTACATTTGGAGACTCCTCTCCAGCTGGTTCAACTCTTTCTTGCTCTAGAATATCGAATAATATAATATATGCAAGTTTAGTATAGTACCTTTAGCATTGTGTGTAATACACTTTACCTTTACTTTTCAGGTGGGGGGGGGGGGGGGGGGGGATGTAATAAATCAAAGTGTGTCATGAATGCAGTTGCACCATATTACAATAATAGCGCAGCGAACTGATTCTAAAAATAGCTTAAAGATTCAGACAAACATTGCATTCCGCTACGAGGATTATACGAACCGATTTTATCATTTTTACTTAAAGTTACAATAATAACAGATGTAAACTAAGATCAACTGCGATCGGCTGTGAAAATTATCTGCTGAAAGTAAACTTGTAAGTTTGTTTGTCCGAATTTTGCCTTTGTCTATGTTTTTATGACGTCACGGTTGCGCTGCGCTATTGTAATATAATGGCCCAACTGCATTCATTAATTATTAATTCTGATCACCTCCAAGTTGAGTGTCCTCAGGAAGTACTCATGGGAGGATTGATATTGTGAGGTTATTGATTTAAAAAAATGACAAAATCTTAAAAGCTGCAACTACATGTACCTCTTGTTAATTTTTTTTGTTAAATAAAATAATTGGGGACGCTTTTCACTCACGTGCACTATCACTACATTTAATATTCTATGCACACAACGCTCAACTCACATGTTGATTTTTACGGAGGGAGGAAACTGGAGAACCCGGAGAAAACCCTCGTAGCATAGGAGAGTACAACACATCAAACAAACTCAATTCACATGTGGCGACCGCAGGGCTCAAACCAGCGACCCGACCCGTTGGACTCACAGCGGTGAAAGAAGAAGCGTTAGCCACGAACGCCACCCATGCTACCCATAATAAAATAGTTGTACAGTAGGGCAAGAATCTAGAATAGAATAGAATCTCTGATTAACTATATCAGACTACTTACTTTTCTCAGGGATACTGTCTTTGATGCCCAGCTCTGAATTACACTTTGAGAGCCAAGTTTTCATTTCTATATTTTCATCTAAAGATATTCAACAATATAGATTAAAAGTAAGTGCCAATAACTCTGCCGAAGCCGGTCCCAAGCCCGGTTGAGAAAGGAGGAGGGTTGGTAATGGGCCGTCCCATTCCCATAAAAACGAATTTGCTACAGAAATGAGTGACAAATATTTATAAGAAAAATGTGTCTTGTCTTGCACCCACAAGCAGTGAAGAGGTTAATTAAGTAAGCAGTAAATAATACTGTGTATAAGTACAGATCAACCAGAAAAATATTTTCTGATGACAGCTGATTCAAAGATTATGAATAAAATGCTGATTTTTTCGTGCTTTCCAAACTTTTGTCTTATTGAAGCCATTTGAAATTGCTATCCTTAGCAACACTTGCTACACCCCACATATATATATAATTATATATAACATAAAGGAAGTAACCTGACCTCCTATCATTCTTATAATTATTTGGAGTAATTTTACTTGGACCATATGATGAAGTGGAATTAGAGACAAATAGTCAAAGTAAAACAAAAAACTCTGACTGTCAATAGTAATACAGATGTAGGATACTCACTGTCTATTTGCAGTCCTTGTTCAAATGCTTGCTTTGCATCAGCAAATTCACCCAGATGGAAAAGAGATACTCTTGAAAAAGAAAGAATATATATCCAGATCTACACAAAGTTCAACTGTAATTCAATAGTGTATCTTGTTGCCAGGGGCTTCCTTGCTCCTCATGCTGTGTAATTCTGACTTTAAGTTTTATCAATACCCTGAAACATCCTACATGTATAAGCTGGTCAATTCAAGTCAGAGCACAGCTAGATTGCAGATCAAATAGGAATTAGCTTGTTAGGTTTTGCAGAGGGAGGAAAACTGGAAGATAGTGAATTCTATATGACATTGTATACACCTATTTCAATAAACGTTGTAATCACCAAAGGTGATAGGCGTTAGGTGAAAAGCGCTAGGAGATACTGTAGGTCATTCTAAGATCCAAGAATAGCTTGAATGACTTGTGTTTCTTCTGCTTCTTATTTTCCTCAAGAACATGGAACCTCAATGTCTGATTCAATATTCTTTGTATCGATGAAATCATTTCCATGTCAAAATGACTATCTCTTATCACTTTTGGTGATGACAACGTTTTTTGAAATAGGTGTATACAGCTGTCCTCATACCCTTTTCTTAGATGAGCTTTGATATTCTTTGAGTCCAGGTCTATGGCAACATTAGCATCTGTACATGCATCTATCCACCAAAAGAGTGTCAGTAACTTAAATATTGTGGGCCATTTACACACTTAAATTTTATCAATACCATAAAACAATTCCCCTGGCCTGATCTAAGTCAGCACACAGCATGCTAACCCAGAGTTAGCACGCTGTGCACTGCTAACCCAATTTATTTTTTTTTGTAGGGTTTAATATGGGAACAAAATCAGAGAACCTGGGGAAAAAACCTTAATTCAGGGTCCACAGATCCAATAAACCTTGTGCGTAGTCACACGCTATTTCAAGTCCAAGAATCAAACCAATGAGCAACTAGAATCGAGGTGAGAGCTTGTGCATTACTGCTAGTACATTACCCAACACAATACCCCCTAAAGGTGATGTTACGTGGATATTAATCACTGATTAATGAGTCTAGACCTGGGGGAGACAGCCTGGCATGGTGTTAGGTTAACAGGTCATGTGCCTTGATGACCTCATAACCCAAGTATTTTTATCCCATCATATGAGCTAACTAGGGTACCTTGTGCAGAATATGCAGATGACTGTCTTATTTATATTCCTCTATCAAGTAATGACGACATGGATAATTTACAGTCTGATCTTTTCCACCTTGAAATATGGCAAAATATGTGGCAGATGGAGTTTAACCCAGATAAATGCTTCATTATGAGCATATCCTTACAAAAATCTCCACCTCACAAAGAATATGTTTTCTGTGGATCAGTTCTGAAGTATGTTGATGTGCATCCTTACTTGGGAGTCACATTAGACAACAAGTTACGATGGAACTACCACATTCAAGAAATTACATCCAAAGCTACACTAGTGCTGAACTTAATTAAGAGAAATTTTTGGTTTTGTAATCGAGATGTCAAGTGTACCCTGTATAGGTCTCTGGTTCGACCAAAGTTGGAGTATGGATGTACCGTATGGGATCCTCATTATAAATGTGACATCGACAAATTGGAACGCGTACAAAGACGTGCAGCAAGATTCTGTGTTGGAGACTATAGATACACTTCAAGTGTCACCTCAATGATGCACCATCTACGATGGGAACCTTTGTGTGTCCGGCGTAAGGAGGCAAGATTAACAACTATGTTCAAGGTAACACATGACATTATTGAAACTGATAAATCTAGGCTAACACTTGCAAAAGAAACTAGAACTAGAGGTTCGCATAAATTCAAGTACCAAAGTATTAAGACAAATAAGGACGTACATAAATTTTCTTACTTTCCAAGAACTATTGTTGAATGGAACAGTTTACCTGCTGATATTGTGGAGGCTAATTCACTCCAGACTTTTAAAGTGAAACTATCAGAATTCATTAGAAATTAGATTATTTTTTTAATTTTTTTTATTTATTTATTTATTTTAATAAATTTCATATTTATATTTTATATCTATATGGAGTGGCCTGGATTGGGGGATGGGACATGTTTCTCTGTTGCTCCGGGTTTTGGGCATGCGCACTAAGACAGACCATAAAGTCTGTCTGCGCGGGCGTGGGACTCGGGGTGGCAGGGGGCATGTCTCGTCTATGATCTAGGCTATTCTATATACTCTATATTTTATATTTTATTTATTATTATTTATCTATTTATTTAATTTTCCCATAGTTAGCGTGATAACTTAATGTATAGTTTCTGCTGACAACAAAATGTAGATGTAGATATCAGTCACTCAGGGATGTATGCATTAGAGTACATTACCCAACACAATACCCCCTAAAGGTGATGTTATATGATGATTTTAGTGCAGCACTGTTATGTTAAAGTGGGAATCGTGTAACGTGAAACTAATTCATTTTAGTGTGGGTAGGATCATGAGACCTGTTACTGTATACGACTTATAAGTACATTAGTAGACCAGGCCATGAGAAATAATTTTAACTAGCCCAAAATATTAAAAAGTTATATATACATGTACCTCTGAAATTACCAAGCTTGAAGTATGTTGTTGCTCTTTTCACGTAATATTTTGGGTTAAATCCATTCAGCTCAATAGCATTCGTATATTTCTAAAATTACAATACAAATAAAGTTACTGTTTCAAGCTTGTACTGGAGTACAAACACTAAATGTGTGCAACATAAATATCACTTAATAGTGTAATCTTATGCTAATTCTATTGTTTTCTTTAGTTTAACTAGTGCTATTTACTACTAAATATAGTGATAACTATTGCACACATTTAGTATTTTTGCACTCTAAACACAAAAATAGTCGACAAATGACAGCCATGTGCAACCAGGTTTTGTACGTGATACAATGCTGTATTTAGCTTTCATCATCACACATATTAGACCTATCTATACCTATAATTATCAAAATCATCTAGGATTCAAAATTAATCTTCGTTTATCCTGGAACATTTTGAGTTTAAAGTAAGAAAAATATGACGTACCTGAAGAGCAAGTTGATAATTCTCGTCAACAAATGCCTCGTTTCCTTCACTAAAAAAAACCCAAGAAAAAAACACGTTAACAATATATTTTAGAGGAGATCGTTAAGAATAATATGTCAGCATGCTTATAGCGTACCTGAATAGCTCTGAGTCATTCATAATGACGGGTATTTTAGGAATAAAACTACATAACAGAATAGAAAAGCAGAAAAGTTTAGGATAGTTGAACCTGCGGGCTCAACGATCTTTTGACCAGCGGACTTACTCGTACTCATTCTTCGTATGTTGATCGGGGTATTATAGTTGAGAAGGACTGAGAGTGAGAGAATTTTAAGAGTCAAAATTTTGGCAAAATGTGCAAAATTGAATAAAATTTCATATGTTAAATATTATTTTATCTCTTTTCTGTAGGAAAGACTAACACAATATGGTGGAAAATGCCAGGACACGTGTCAGCCATTACAACATGATGGCGAAAAAAGTCACGTGACTTTCTTTTTCTCATTTTCGGGAATCCACCCCTTTAAGCCTTAAATTTGTCAATTTAAGAGGAAATTTTTTCAATAATGAGCAATAATAGCAAAAAGCGCCAAAAACTAGACTTTCGTATGAGTTTTGATCCCAATTTTCGTTTTGGGTTAATGCTCAAAACCTTTTTTAAATGCCTCTTTGAAGCGGTATTTCATTCAATTGTACATAGATGTTTTGTTGCATTTGTGTTAGAATGTTGCTTTGTCAGGCTTTTTTATAGAAAATATATGGGAAATAAGCAAATGAAGCCCTAAACCTCATTTTCGAATAAAATTTTTGCTTTGGTTAACACTTTGCTTCCACTTTTATCGGTCATCTCCACTTCCAAACAAGTTAAACTTTCTGAAAAACCGCAAGATTTTAGCCTTGAGCAACAGTCTTTCTTCAACAAAATAGTTTTTGGCGCTTACTGCTTGAATACGAAAAGAATTCTCTCTTAAAAGTCCATAGTAGTGTCTCACTCCAGGTCTTAGCTTGACAATTATCGCTCTGACCATTTGTCACCCACTATGAAAACAATTACCACCTTTATCTACGTTCACAAACATGTTTTGGCTTGTTAGCTTTCGCAAATGCCTTAAGGGAACGGGTCGGGGTCAGAGTTGTGTTCAGCATCAGATAAGCAATAATCAAAGAGTGTTCTTTTAATGGTCCTCTTATAGTCGTGTTTGGGCAAGTTCTCCAGAAGATTAACAGAAGGCATATTCCTTCCTCTGTTGGAATGGCATCAAGAATCTCTCGAAATGTATCAAAATAATGGGGCTGTAAACCATAGTTCAGCGCAAAAGTTTTTGGAATATAAAAACAGCCACGATAACTTAAACGACAGATTTTCAAACCTTCTGCATAGAGTCTGGTATAAAATCCCCATGTGATGGTCATGCGCATAAGCGTGCACCTTTCCTCAGTCGTGTCTGTGTGACATACATTCCAACATACGTTACATACGTAATTAGTTTCAGTACATGTTATCGCACAAGTGTTTTTAAAAATATTATGTTTATTACTTTTGCGCTGTGCAGCGCTGTGAAAAGCTCGAGATTTAAATCGTTTTCAGCAAGTACGGAAGCTTTGGAAACCACACTATATCATTTAAGAAAAGTAAAAACCAATCAGATTGCATCCTTAGTGGAGTTGCGCACGTTTTCGTAGTGTTCCGTGGCGATGGTTGGTGACCTCGGGGGTTAAACACGATTAGCTTACGACGGAAGTTCTCGCAGCATCGTATTATTCTGGACTCAAACGCTCAACATGGAGAGCAACGGGAAATCTAAAACACACTGTATGTTACAGCTTGGCTTTTTACTCAACCTGACCATTACGTTATTGGCTGTTGGGTATTTGACTTACAAAGTGCACACGTTAGACGAACGGATTGTCAGACTCGAGCAACGAAAACCTGTCAAAACATTTAACCACGATGAAGCGCACAAGAGCCGAAAACCAAGAGCCTTGAACGATTCTAACGGGAAATTCTCTGGAGATTGTACTACATGCCGAGACATATGCTTCCAACTATTCAGTCAAGATCCAAATTCCAAAAAGGTATAAAAATGGAAAGAGATAGCAGTAGAGAATTAATGTAAGGTTTACTAGTATACTATTTTTTAGTTTAGTTTTATTCAGGAAAAAACTTTCGTTTAATCAATCTTGGAATTTCTAAATGTTTTTAATGATGTAAAACCATCCATCATTATTGATCCTCGCGCAATTTTATGATTCAGATTATTAAGCGAGAATTTATGAAATTAAGCTGAAAAATCATAATCTACATTACGTTTATATTGAAGAAATAATTTAGCTTTTTTCGCTCAGCAAATGATAGAAAACACTTTTTACGTAGAGAAAAACAGCTTTAATTCTAACATTAAATATTATTAAACATCAAGAGATTATGTCGTCTAGTTATTAAACTTGAATTGGTTTTATTTGATTGAGACAGAAAAAAAATATTTTCATAAGAGTGCTTATGGTTTAATGGGTGTTGCAATCAACGTGTCTCGGCCTGTTTTGGTCCTCTTTACGTATCTTGCTATTTCATCTGGTTTCTCTTCCGGTTTTCGCGCGCTTGGTCAAGAGGCATTATGGTATTTAGTTACACCACATCAAGGTCTAGTCTCTTCCGCATCGGTTTGCTTTTTCATTCGTTCGTATTTTCCTACTCTTGGGATGCCTGTGTTTATAATTCATCAGTCACGAGGGACAGAAAACAAAAAGTTCAGTTGGACAGCGAAAAGTAAGGAAATAAACTACACATGCGCACCTGTACAGCCTGCAAAATATAATGTTCACAGGGGATAGAGACAGCGAGGCAGTTATGTTTCACATAAGAAGACTTCAACCCAAGAATTTTAGCAAGAATTTGGCTTAGAGAACCTCCGTCCTGCTAATTAAAAATATTTAGATGCCGGAGATTCAATTCGTTCTGCAGCAATTTCATTTAACATATTTCTTTTTCCTTGAAATACGGATTAACCTCGTTTGTTTCCTATAAACTGATTAAGTCAATCTTTTTTTTCTTTCTAGGTTCTAAAACCATTGCCTTCTGGAAGCAGCCAGACATGCATCCGAGGTACGCAATTTCTTTTAAATTCGTAAGATTATGTATATAAAATAGGATTACATGAGGTAAATTACTTAAACGGAAACTATTGTCTGGTTGCCAGCTCGCGCGCACATTACATCTGCCTGCTTTATTTGTTTGTTTGCGGAAACTTTAGGCACAGGGAGCTCAATTTAGATAAAAGTGAATGGTGAAAATAAAATCGAGAAAATTAAATAATTATTTTTTTAATTCGAGATCAAGATAATGTCCTCCGCAATACGAAAGAGTAAAAAAGTCGATAAAAAACATATGCACTAGAATATTTTGCTATTTTTTAAATATATTTTCGCGTGCGCCTTTGTTTTCTTATATAATTTCGCCTTAGTATCTAATGTCGTTGACATGTATAAATCCTCTGAGAGTAAATTGCGCTCCCTGTGCTGCTCTAGGTGAAAGCCCAATGGTCCAAATCGAAATTATCTTGGTAAATTAATTAAAGAATGATGGTAGAAAGCTTTTGACGCACAAGGGAATCATATTTTGTCCATCTTTCCTTGATATGAAGATATAACTAGCTAAAAACTAGTGTGAGCTGCGTCGGTGTTTCTAATGAAACAGTAATGATGAAAAGGTAAATTATACACCGTGAAAAGATGAAAAAACTTACTGACGTTTCGGACGCTAGTCCTTCGTCGGAGTAAAAGACGAAGGACTAGCGTCCGAAACGTCAGTAAGTATTTTCACCTTTTTCACGGTGTATAATTTACCTTTTCATCATTACTGTTTCCTTGATATGGTGTTGTTAATAATAATACTTTGTTAAACAACTTTGCAAATCATTGAATTATGCCGTTTTTACATAAATATAAACATATGTAATTAATGTATTTTATTGTATAATACTGATGATATAATATATTTGTATATATATATAATAAATTTGTATAATATTCATAATATATTTGTTTGTACCGTGGCGTAGCCAGACCAAGATGCGTCATGCTTCTACTAACTCAGAAAAGGTCTATGTGACACTTCTATACCTTTATTGTCAAATAATGTGCATCTAATAAAAACCCGTATACCTCACACAGGAGCGAATTTAGAGGAGGGGCCAGGGGGAGCACACTCCCCCACCCCAGATGAGCTGATATCTACTGCATTATTGGTGTTTGAGTTTATAAGCGAAGGTTGCACCCCCTCCTAGAACAATAACCCTGGACGGTGCACCCCCCCCCCCCCCCTCCTCGTAGGAAAATACTGGATCCACCCCCGCTCACAGCCTGATATTCAAGTCATTTTGGTTTATTTCTCAGGTCCCCCGGGTGCTCCTGGTCCACAAGGGCCGACAGGGCCGAGGGGTCGCAGAGGAAAGAAAGGCCAGCGAGGATATCGAGGTTATGCAGGTAAAAGAGGACCCATTGGTATGACAGGACCTCGAGGCCCTAGAGGGTTCCCAGGAAGAGCCTTTTCTGGCAACAGATCCGTTCTAATAGACTCTCTTGGTGAGTAAAATGAATGCACGGCTATCGAAGTTGTTGAATTACCATTGATTTCACAGGACCATCTTATAGACCCCTTGGATGTGACGTCAAAGCAGCTCAATTTGGAGGACAAAACAAAGGAATTTCAATCTACTGAGAATTTGGAACCTATTGCTATGTCCTCCAAATTGAGCTGCATTCCAACGTGCAAGAGGTCGATAAGTACTCAGCTACTGGCAGGAGTATTGTGATCGCAAGGGTGCGTTACTTTCAGCCCTTACCAAAAACGACGAGCTCTCGGGTAACTGGACCATTGTCGGTTGTATCCATCCCGTGTTTGTTGTTCGTCTTTTCTTAACTACTGCCTTCGAATCTCGCTCTATTTCTTAATTTAATGTCTTTTTCCTAACATCCACAATTTCATAACAGTTTCCTTCATTTTTATTCACGTTTAAGAATTTACATATTTTCAATCTATATCGCCAAGGTATTTTAAAACCTTAATTAATTAAGTTCTAGACTTGCCCCAACTGTCTTCCGCGGGAGAATTGTTATAGCGTAGCTCCAGCAGAGATAAACACAGGGCAGCGGATTTGGTGAAGTCTAAGTAAGACCGTTGTGTTCAAGAAGGGATTGGTAACAATCCAGCCAATCATATTAATCTCCTGTAACGTTTCAATTCCTTGAAAAAATATTTCTGCAGATGTTCCTAGAATAACAAGACGTCCACCTTCAGTACTTGTAGTCAGAGAAGGTCAAAACACCGTCGTCCCTTGCGAGGCATCCGGGTTTCCGGTGCCAGTGATCACGTGGTACAAAAACAAAAAGGCAGTGCCCCGAGCGCTGTATGAAAACGGCCCTTTGAGATTCAACAGTGTGACCTTTGACAACGGTGGCAGATATCTCTGTGATGCTAAAAACTTTATTGGGCAAGAACAGGCTACTTTTTTGCTCGTTGTGAACGGTAGGTCTTACCACAGGTAGCAGCACTCGTGATTTGTTTTGGGACTTTTCGTACCTAGAATTAGCGTACTGAGATTTAGCGCAATTCGAGCCCTTTATATAACTTCTTCCCCGCTAGTGTCTGTCATTTTAAAAGGCTCCAAGTACACAAGATGTAGATGAAAGCAAATTCTCGAGTTTTCCAAAATCTAAAGAAACGATACATCAATTAGCCATTGCGCGGTTAATAAAGGAAAACCCGGGTCGAGTTGGCTTGCTGTGCATATTGACGTATAACTGTCTTAGGGGAACCATTTCTAATATGCCTTTTTTATCCGTCTCCTTGATCAGTCCCACGCGTCCCACGATGCACTGCGATGCCAACTCGACCCAGTCCGAATTTTTTCCTCCACCTACCTCAACCTTGAAAAGGCTAATATTTCCTTTAGTACCGTTCTAAAAACCAAGTTTGGGCTCCCTGTTCTACTCCCTACAGCTCGGGTCTCCACTCCTCTCTACATTTATTCAGCTGCACCTATAACATTGTCTGTACTTTAGTTGTTCCCAGGTTTGTCGTATCTCCACCTGTCTATCATCCGGGCTACGAGACCTGGGATACTACCATTACGTGCGATATATTTGGGTACCCTCCGCCTCGAATCGAATGGACGAGAGCCCTACAAGACATGCCCAAAGGACGACACGTCAAAGCTGGAAAACATCTTATTATCAAGAAAACAGTGCCGGCTGATAAAGGTCCTTACATGTGCAAGGGCATTAATGCACATGGTTCTGTGTTTGCTCTCATAGTGTTGACAGTGCACCCTGTGTGTAAGTATATACTGTCCATGAAGGATTCCTAGTTCATTAAGGTTACTGGAGACCTTCAGGGGTATGTTTCGTTTAAGACTCTCTCTTCGCAACACTTTAAATAAAACCCCATAAAACTATATATTGTTTTAAAGGTCATATAATAAAGATTCAGAAAATAATATTATTTGAAAGCGATTTCTAAATTTGAAACAATGCCGGAGCCTTAAACACAAATCGGGCACGTTCATTAGAGGTGAATTGATGGACATGGATATAGCGCATATAGCCAAAATCTTTTTCTGTACAACAATATTTTCTATTGTTATTTTTCAATTTGCTATTGGCATTCTTCGATCTTTCATTTTCCTTTTTTCTATTGCCATTGCAATTGCCATTGCCATTGCCATTGCCATTGCCATTGCTATTATTTCTAACTTGCCCATGCTCATTCAAGCGTTTCTATTTCTAGTTCCCCCAGTCATTAGCAAATCTCCTCCCAGCACGATAACAGTGCGTCAAATATACAGCGAGGTCCGAATGATCTGTTCAGCAAGTGGATCTCCTCTGCCGACCGTGGAATGGATAAAAGATGGTGTTCCCATATCCACAAATACTACTGTAAGAAAGAATACCGTTGAGGTTACAGGAGAACTCGTTATCCCATCGTTTGGGCCTGAACATCAAGGATCGTATTCGTGCTTCTTTAGGAACTACGATAATGGTACAGCTGAAAAGAAAATGCGATTAGGTTGGTAATACCTATTAGATTGGGACGTGTTTTTGATCTCATAGACTCGTAAAAGAGTTTTATTTATCAGGACATCATCAGGACATGCTTTTCAAACGCTTCCCCCTCTCACCTCCGCCCATGCTGGGCATACTTGCTGCCCTTCTATTTGTCCTCGCTCGGTCTTTTGTTTCGTTTTGTTTGTGTGTGTGTTTGTTGTTTTGTTTTTTTTAAATCTTAGCGCGCAATTCTTATTTTTTATGATGGACTTATGTTTTGAAGTAGGTTAGTTTGGACGTCAGTCAAAGTATTTCATGACATTGTCGATAAACCTATACCGTACTTATTCAATTTTTTGAAGTTTCATATGCGGCGTTAATTCAGGGGCGACGCTTATTAATAATTTTGGTCTAAGGCGCGGCACTTATTTGAGGGCGACGTTTAATTTAATCAGGGGCGGCGCTTAAACGCTTAAATGAGGTAGTTTTAAAGGGCCTATGGAATGTCACAAAAACTTAACAACAAGTATAAATTCTACTACTAAAAACATTTTCCCGAACATTTCCCTGCAGAACTTGCCTTGTGTGGTGACCCGGGGACACCTGAACATGGTTATCGTACAGGCAAGGAAAACTGGGCAGGCAAGATGGTGATATATGCCTGTGATCCTGGATATCATCTGGACGGGCCAAGCAACAGACTCTGCCTGTCATCTGGAAACTGGAGCAACTACCTTCCAACGTGTAAGTAAACAGAACCATTAGCTTCAACTGGGCCTAATATTTCCCCCTTCAAAGCCACGTGCCATTCTCTTGAGAACGATTCCTTCGTTTACCAGTAAGGGTAAGGAAATCAAGGATGGTGAAGACCACGTAGTGCCCTCGCCTCTCAGCTCTGGAGTTTTGGATTCTTGACTTGTCATCATATGAGAGTAAAGTTCGTTTGTTAGGTCTCTTCCTTTATTCGAGGGTTTTTCTCTGGGTTCTCTGGTTTTCCTCCCTCTGCAAAATATTTTAAGCTATTCCCATTTGATTTGTGCGTTGACTTTGATCAGGCAGAGATATATTTTTTCAAGAGCAACCTATCCGAAAAAGGTTTGATCAAGGATACATGTGTAGCAGTAACTTGATAAATAATCAAATAAAGTAACAAAGCTAAGGCAAATTTAATTCCAACAGGTTATCGAATGTGTCCTGAGCCAGTTATACCAGAAAATGGTTTCATTGTTGGCGAAGAGTACTGGGCAGGAAAAACCATTGAGTTTCAGTGTCATCCAGGTTACTGGCTGATAGGGGCTCCGCGGATGACCTGCGATAATTTCACTGGTAACTGGACTGACATAGAACCAGAATGCAAAGGTATTTCCACGTTAGCAATTCGTATTTCAAACCCTGCAGGGTGACGTTTTTGTCTGCTACAAATGCTTCAATAGATATGGAGCTTTGATGGATGTTTTATTCCAGATACATGCGCAATAGCCCACTAACGATAGGACCTTTATCACACGGCGGCCATGTTTATTCTCATTCAGCATTATGCACGACGGACTTACATTGAATCCTTTGTATGTGACATGCCAAGCATGTCTCAGAAGTGGGTTATTCTTTATAGGTTAACCGATTCCTGTCTGCATGTCAAATTGATTTGCCTAGTCTTCGAGCGGAACATTTGTATCCAGTTTTCCATTGGTTTTTATCAAGAGCAATTATTTTGCACTCTCTAAAAAAAGGGTTCCTTGTCCCGGTACCGGTCACAGTTTACGTAATTCAATAGAAACTCAAAAGGCCCCAAGTTATACAATTGAACGAAGCTAACGAGTAATGCAATAGGTTTAGGGTACAATGCAGAAGGACCACGCCAAAAAATTAGTTAATAAGGATCTTCAGATGTGTTTCCATCTCCTTACAGGTCACACGCTGCACTCAGATATTCTTACCAACCAAACGGAATACTACATGAAGTTAATGGAATGGCTCGCACCTGTAACAACTGGTCTGCCAACCAAGTGGGAACGTTGCTATTACACCAAGGTTAATGGATGGGCATCCAGTACTTTCCACTCAGGGTGCAACTCAGTTGGCCCAACGATAACCATCATCAAAGTCGGTCAATACATGTTTGGAGGATACACAGATATCAACTGGCGTAAGTAGTATTCTTGGGGTGCAACCACATGACTTAAAGCCCCTTGAGATATAAAAAACAATAATGAAACAGCCGCAAAATTAGGTTGACTAAGTAAATGAGGAATGATTTGAATCTTCAACCACCATGGCGGATACAAAATGATCCTCAAATTTAGACTCCTTTTGATTTTATACTCAAGCGCAAGGAAGGATTATCTGTCTTCTCATGTGTAACCATTAATTCGGTCGTTCAGGGGTAGAGCAAAAAAATGTATCACAATTGGATAGAATAATGCATTTATAATAAATCACATGCATCCACCGGCCAGAACAGAATCAAATAATGCGCAGATTGCGGCCGTATACTTATTTATTTTGTATATTTTATTACTCAGATTCCAGTGGTTCATATTCCAAATCCGTCAACTCCTTCATCTTCTCTTTTAAAAATAAGTATGATTTTGAGCCTTTCAAGCTTAAAGTCAAAAATATTGATAATGCCATATATGGCAATGGGGGATATGGACCGACATTTGGAGGAGGCCATGACATATACATTGCCAATAACGCCGGCGGCAATACTAACTCATACAGCAACCTTGGTCACTCGTACGTATGGTTCAAGGGTTACAAATATAGCTCCTCAGACACGCAGGCAATCTTGGCTGGTTCGTATAACTTCAAACCCGACGAAGTTGAAGTATTCCGCCAAGTGAAAGGATAGTAACCAATCAGTGGAGGAAAGCCACCGATGCAAATGACGGTGTCACTGTTTTAGTAGAAACCAGAAGTACCCGCTTATTATTTTAGATATATATGCGAATAAATGAAAGGGAGAGCAATTCACAAACTTTGGAGAAAATTTCCTTTCCGGAAACAATTTTTATTGCTATCTTGACTGCGTAAGATTGTGGTCATGCATTTTCACCGGGCAAGGAATCTAATAGGGGATTAAGAAAATATAGATTGAAAATCATCAGGCCTCGATTAGCCATTCCGAGGTTATGGGGAAAAAAAAACTGGGTCGAGTTGGCATTGCAGTGTATTGTGCGGTTGCAGTTTTGGGGACATATTTCCAAGATGGTGTCTAAGTCGTCCCTGAGACAGCACCCAAAATGTACTGCAATGCCAACTCGACCCAGCTTTTTTTCAACCTCGGAGTGACTAATCCCCATAGCTTGCAACACAAGCATAAACATAAGCAACATGATTATATTTTATAGTAAGAGAGACTATAAATATTTCTGTAGTTGATTAGAAAATAGCAGCAGGAATGGCTGTTATCAGTGTTGTATATGAGCTTAACTCTCTAATGATACCATTCACAGTAATTATATTAACCATTTTATTGAAAACGAAGTGAATTATAGTTTGCGTATGTTATTATTCTGCCTGATGCAGGAAGTCTTTGGTTGGTTTTGAAGTCCCTTGTTGTCTTCTGGGTTTTTTGAACCTCATGAACAGTGATGGTAAGGTAGGAAATGACATCGATGTTACCTGAAACAAAATGAGAATTTATAGAACAATTTCGCTTATACATGTTCTATTTCTAATTGGTAAAACGCGGATTGAAGGACTGTGGAACGGCGGAACCTGCGGAACACGTATAATAATAATAATAATAATAATAATAATAATAATAACAATAATAATAACAATAACAATAATAATAATAATAATAATAATAATAATAACGGGGTTCTTATATAGCGCATTTTACATGGTCTCAATGCGCTTCACAATCATGATTAGTGGAGGACTTTACGGGCTGCGTATTTAGGCGCTGGTAGCAGCCGTGCAGCTTACAATCATGAGTGATTTGTAAGTAAGTTAGTATAAGTGCCTCTGCAGATTGGGATAGGCTGTTGAACCGGGAGACAATCCCCTACAACTTGGCGAATTATTTTAATGCACCTTTGGCAAAAGGACATTCAGTTCTGTAGACGCCTTGCAGTACGTACGTCGGAATGCAGCTCAATTTGGAGTACATAATAATAGGTTTCCGATTCTCAGGAGATTGAAATTCTTTTGTTCAGTACCCTCCAATTAATACGCAGCCCGTAAAGTCCTCCACTGATCTTGTAAAGCACCATTGAGCTCCTGGAAATGGCGCTATATAAATTCATCCCTTTAACTTATCCTTTCCTTTCCAATTTAAGCTCCTTTGATGTCCCATGTGCATTCAAGAGGTCTTGATATAGGATCGTTATCTATTGATATTGCGATCAGTCCATGGTCTTCTTTGGTCAACACAGTATCACTTACCTTTTCTAGATCTCCATCTGGCAGTTTTTGTCGATTCTGTTTATTCTTTCTTGTCAAAAGTGTATCTGTTTCTCCTGTTTTACTGCTGTTCTCCGCTCGACGCCTTCTTCGTCTTTTCTTCTCTTTAGCTGTACCTACTTCACGTTCACTACGACTGCCGGACGTAGTTTCCATGACAACATATTTCGCACGACGAATCTCCTCTAGACGCTTTGTGCGACGTCTTTCCCGAATTCCCTGTGATCGTGGTCTACTTACGGGGGGAGGGTCGGGAGGGTTTGGTGGTGCATCCTCGGTCACAAACTTTTGCAATTCCGTAGCTATTTCACTAAAATACGAAACAAATGCAAAATGTGGACATGCCATCCATAAAAGAAATATAGCATGACGTAAAATTATTTTCAGTTTTTCATTGTTACCTTTTCTTTAGTACTCATTGCGCTTTTGCACCTTGCTTCGTTTTATGATTAACATTAAGGGGTATCATATAAGAAATTGTTCTCAAATTTGAATATTTTCCCCGTATCTCTAGGGTTTACATACACAAGAAAAATTGTGCCTGCCGCACTAACACACGCGCGCTTAAGCTCATCCATTCTCGATGGCATTCGAATGATCGATCATTTCTTTAGAATTAAGAATATCCTTTATATAGCGGCTAAAAAGTAACGGATATTAAATAGATTAGAAGTCTATTAGAACTTACTTTATTGCTGTCCTTAGAGCATTTCCCATCTGCAACTCTTACATTTTGTAATAGTCATGCGCAAAACATGCCAGCCAATATGATGTCACAGATCGAATTGGAAAGCCACTATGACGTCATAAAATGATTATGTTCTCCTTCGATGCGTGCGTTCAGTATTGACGTCATAATACCAGCTATAGACACCTTGAAGCGCGTCAGAATGCAGCTCAATTTGGAGGACAGAACAATAAGTTTCCAATTCTCTGGAGATTGAAATTCTTTTGTTTTTGTGCTCCAAATTGAGGTGCTTTGACGTCACCTGCAAGGGGTCTTTTGGAGATATGCTACATACTTTATCTTTTTAAAAACAGTGGGCTACCATTTCAACGCACTTAGGCTTAATTCAAACGTCGAACATCGCACGAGCTGG
This sequence comes from Actinia tenebrosa, assembly GCF_029948245.1. Taxonomy (NCBI): domain Eukaryota; kingdom Metazoa; phylum Cnidaria; class Anthozoa; order Actiniaria; family Actiniidae; genus Actinia; species Actinia tenebrosa. The sequence continues at coordinate 17,546,651 of NW_028292569.1, forward strand.
AGCCGTAATGACATCAAAGAAAATCGCCTTGTTTTTCATTGTTTCAAGGTTTGGCTCATGAATTTCGAGGTTTGCCCTAAGCCTTACATTTAGTTTGCAGGGAAGAATAGCATCTACTAATCGAGTCGTTTGTGATCTTCAATCGTCCCTCTGTTAGTCTTATAATGATTGCATTAGAGCATTAGAGCATCAGAGCATATTTCGCGTGACAAATGACGCACACAGTACGGAGTTTTCGTAACGTGATCGTGACAGGGCGCGCTGTGTTCGACTAATGACCTCGCGCGCTGTGACTGGACACGGAATGTCATGACTTCCGTACCGTGACGGCGAGGCATGTCGTGCTGCTCCAGTCACTACTTCATCCAACACTTGCTTTGCTTTATCAATCCTGATCATCATACTGATATTTGAGTCCACACATATGCGTTTATTCAATACATCACTAGCATAAAGACTAGCTCTTGGCTTTATATAATCACAATATTTGTTTGAATCATTATGAGAGACCACTTAAATATTCCAAAGAAAGGAGTTCTTTCTAAATCAACATGAAGCTAATTTCACGCCCGAGGGCTTGGAATATTACAATATAAATGTTTTTATTGATTTTCACTTTTTTAAAAGAAGCGAATCAAACAGCTCATGACAACATCCTTATATTAAAAATGTCACTCAAAAATGACAATTTTGCAGAATCATATTGTTCAAAGGTTTTTCAAAGTGTGATAAAAATTAGCAAATAAAAACAGAGCGATATTGACATTTTTAGGAAACTAAGTGTCTTAAAAGAACAGCGACTTGTATTCTTGCCTACATCTTGATTTCTTGCTAACTTGAGATAGAGTAAAGTTTTCTAAGTTCTTAATAATCCAGTTTTCCTACTGCATCAGGTCTAGGAAGTATGTAATCTTAGGTTACCGATTGGGAAGTTATCGGAAGCTTCCGTTGCGAGAGCCGAACAGTTCTTGTCAAAATTTCCATGCCTCACAAAATCTTACACCCCTTGTTCGTATTCCTAAATGGATTCTCATGTTTAGGATTTACCAAAGGGTCTTGTGTTTCTTGTTGTTCACAGTATTGCAGGATATCATTGGCACATTGTGATACTTTCAAACGATCCAGTTTCACTTCTCTTCTCAGTTGGTCGACCATTTGACGCTGATGTTGAAGGTCGTGGCTTGAAATTTTATTCTGAAGCATCGTGTAACGATCGAGTTTCAAGCTCAGTTTATCTAACTTGAAACGGCTTTCAGGAACTTGGTTTTCTAAAACAAAGTACGGCGAAGAAACCTGTGTTCAAATCCCGTCGAGCGAGCTTCAGTTAATGAACTTTTAACAGAGTGACTCTTCCTTGATGGATTAGGACTTATCCAACCTCAACAATTGTTTGTACAAGTTTGACGTAACCTTTTGTTTAAACTCTAAACTCATAAAAACTTGCATAAACGTCTTCAAAGAAATAGTTTCCAGGCAACCAGCATGGAATTGATCAACAAAGCTAGCTTTCCACTGGATAAAAGAAGTAAACAAGCTTTAGTCAGACGCCTAATGTTGGATTAACATCTATTATACGCATCAATCGCTTTGCAGCTTTATAATTATCATTAACGATATGGACAACACTGGTATTATTTGACTCTAATTGCGACTGTCTGACGTCAGTACGTGGTTTGTCTCATCTTTCTCGAGAGCAGGTCATCCGTTATGAGCTTTTAATGGATGACGTGTTTTTGGGACTCGCTGCTTCAAACCACCTGCGTTTTTTGACAACAGAGTTTTTTTTTTTCCAAATGCCACGTATTTCATACTTTATTCGGTTATCATTGTCATTAGATTGTTATCGATAATATGCATCTTCAGGAAGGAAAACCGGAGTACCTACTCGAAGAAAACCCTTGTGGCAATGGTGAGAAAAACACAACGAAAAAACTCCGCTCGCACACACATAAATGCGGTTCAGTTGGAGCGGTTCCGAGGTGCACGTGACATTGGCCAGCGAAGGGGGGACCGAACCGCCGATATTAAACAATAAATGTAAATTTTGACGAGCTAAAGCTACGGACGCACAGTGCAGCATTGCATGGCGTCCAAGAGAACATTAATATTTGTGCTCTTTTGGTGGCGTGCAATGTTGCAGGAAATAGATCTCTTCACACCTTGGGCGTAATGTTTTCCCATTTCAGACCACGTGTCATTCACTTGAAAGTAAGATTCTTTTTTTTTTTCTCATTGTATCCATATTCATGTGTCTTCTAATGTGCAAGCGTTAAACAGAGAAACTCTAGGGAATTACGTGGTTTGAAATGGGAAAACATTATGCCCAAGGTAGAGAGTTCTTATCGATGACGCGAGCTACGTCACACGACGCAATTTGTTGCACGCAGGTTGCTGAAGTAGAAAATGAACGATCCTTCTTCAGCAATATTACCTGAAGTATTATTGCGGATTATTGCGCGCAATGTTGCACGGTGTAACTGTGGAAAGAAATTTTGTCTCAAGGTCCACGACCCCCTTGCTCTCCCTTCTTCTTCCCTCCTTATATAAATAAATAAACAAAAAAGAAAATAATGGGGTACTTCATAGCGCATTTCAAATATCTCAATGCGCTTTACATTTATAACCAGTGGGAGGACTTTACGGGCTGCGTATCCTTATCCCTCCTTAACTTCTCTCCCTTCTCACTTACTTTCTTTATCTCTCTTTTTAATTTTCTCTTTCTTTCTTTGAATTTTTCATCTTTCTCTCTTCTCTTTCATGAGAAAATAATTCGTAAGCCAAAACTGCAATAAATCAGAAAATTGCATGGGCTAGCTGTGGTATCAAATCAGTGCTTCCCTACTCCCCCTCCCAGGGGAGGAAATCCCTTGAGTTCCCGCTGTTCAGTCAGTGAGCTGAAGCTGAAGACAAAACAGCCAAATATTATCGATATTACTGAGGCTCAAGCGATGGAAAAGCTTCTTAGACTGTATTTGCTTGTAGCTACGTTGCTTTTAGCGTTTAATGGTAAGTTTAAACTAAATAAATCAGTCAAAATCAATAAAGCTATCGTACACGACACTCGAGCTGTCACTTGTGTCTCTATAAACATATGGAAGAAAGGTTAAATAATTGCACCAAATACATCGATAAATTCCAGGCCAGCAAATATTATCTCTATATGTACGTTAAGTATGAGTGCATAGATGCATAAAGTGTCCATCAATTAAGCTTATTTATTCATGTCTTGTACGGTACTGAACCCGGTACTGAAGCTAGAGGAAGTACGAGTGTCAGTCCAAAACACAGGGAAAAATTACAATTAATTTTTATCTTATTGTTATTCTTCGTTTTATTTTTTCCTTATGACTGATTTTTAGTCATTGACTCCCTTTTTAAGACTGTAAGCCCAGTTAAGAATATGTCATTGATTTTCTGATGTACCCAGACACCTCAATACATCTGGATTTTAGGCTTATGTCAATCAAATTTCCAATGGTCTTTTTCAATTCATGGTTCCGCTTTCCGTATTTACTGTTGCTGTGTCCCACAAGTTCAAATATTAGCTAGAATATCTCAGGATTTAAAACTCTAATCAAGGAAAATTGATTATAATATTTTTATTGTTATTTACTGTCCTGTAAAAATAAAATATAATTGCCTTGTAATCCTTGTATTACTCTTTAAAACAGATATTGCCTAGTTGTTTGTAGGACAAGATTTTGATTCCATTGGAAAAAATAACTGCTGCAATGGTGATTGGCTTGCTATTGCCTGGGGGGGGGGGGGGGAACTATGAGTATTTTTGATTGACAGCCAGCCATAAACCCAGACAGGATCGAGACATAACTGGCTAATTGGTTACATTCCTTAATAATTTTTGTAAATCTGTGTAAATTATTTCCATTTCTACTAACAGGTCATGCAACCATAACCAATTTAAATAAAGCACCTGTGTTAAAATAAACCCCTCAACAACAAAAAACTTGCTATCTTACATATTTTACACATACTATAAGCTGAACTTTACTTTTTTACTATTATAAAGGTGTTTGCTGCTTTGAAATAAGTGTTTTGTGTAAGGGGTGGCATAATGTGGTTTTGCATGGCACAAATAAGTTTATTTTGGTTATTTAGGACACAGTCATGCATCTGCTGCAGAGCAATACAAAACCTGGATTCCCAATACTAACTGGAATAATGGTGAAAACTGGGCATCAGGGAGAGTTCCCTGTCCATTACAGGATGTGCAGCTTGGTAATCCACAGAACAGTAGCCCATTATCCATTGCCTTGACAGGACAAAATGCACTTAAAAGTCTGGTAAGAAAATCACAGTACACAAAGATTTGCACTATTTCAATGAAAATTTTCTCCTGACATTTTAAGTCAGAGCAGTTTTTAATAAGCATCCAACTTTTAGCTCCAGCTCCATGCTGGAATTTGGTGTCAGTGCTGCCAATCAAAGTTAATCATAGTATAGGTAGCTTTTACATTTTTGACCAGTGGCAGCAAAAGACCAAATTCCGTAGGACAACTCCAACCTTTGAGTATGGGTAATTATTGAAAATTGCAGTAACTGTTTATAGGATATTTCATGTCTGGAGTGAAATGAAAACAGAGATCTATTTTTGTTGGTATTTTTTAGAGTTTACCTATGAATGGGGAATTAATTTTCCACAAAGATGCTGAGCTAACCTTCTATCAGGACAGAGAAGTTGTTCTTGATAAGTGTACAGGTGAAGTGTAATGCTTTATTCTTTACCTTTTTGATGGAAAAATTAAAGAACAGTTATGAAATAAGGGAATATCAAAGGTGGTGTAGTGATACTGCGTGAAATTTTCTTCTTATCTCTTGAGTCTCAGACTTAGTATTCAGCATCACATGTAGGCCCATTGAGTACAGTATGTTTGTTCTCTCACTAGATTCAAGCGTTTTTATATCAAAGGTGGTGTAGTGGTAGTGCATTATTGTTTCCTATCTATTGAGTCTCAGACTAAATATTCAGCATCACACGTATGCCCATTGAGTAGAGTTTGTTTGGTCTTTCACTAGATTCAAAAGGGTTTTACTCTAGGTTACTACAGTTTTCCTACCTCCACAAATCCCAAAACCACAATTCAATGTGTGAATTAGCCATGCCCTGATCATTCCAGCTAGAGGTTGTTTCAGGGTACCGATAATTGTTTTCAGGTTTTTAAGGTTTTTAGATAATATATGACTATAACACACTGTGAAGTGCATTTTGGTGGTTATACTTACTAGCAGGATTTCTACTTTAATTCACAGCAAAGGGTAATATCCAGTTTATAGCCAGTGTACCTAAAATGTGGTACAACCCCAATAACTGGAAGGTAACTGATAATGATGGGAACCCTGTGTTAAATGATGCAAATGCCATAATACACCTGGAGAAGGTCCCTTGTCAACATGATCAAGTCTTATTTCCTAAGGTTTGTATATATTTTTCTGTTCTTGATTATTGTATTCCACAATGAAAATTCTTAATATTTGGTGTAGACTTTTATCGTTATATATTTAAAAATAGTATATATTTAATAAATACTTAATTTTTTTATTTAAGTCAATATTTATACAGGCACATCTAGTTTAGCAAGGCTAGGTTAAATATAGTCCTGATATAACATAACAGTAAATTTACAGTAACATAAATGTAATAGACATAACATGGACTTGACATATAGATTAAGAATGATAAATTCATACCCTTCTTTAAACCATATTTTCTAAGGGCTGCATTCTATAAAAGGCTCCCATCCTCCCCTATTCCAATTGACCTAATTCACTATGACGTCACTGCTTGTTTATGTCGGGGATAGAATCGCCAAATCCAATAGAAAATCCAACTAAATTTGCTCCTAGCGAAACAGTTTAATCTAAAATGGCCTGGTTTTCAGATATAATTATATGTAATATGTACTAAAAAATATTCTGAGCGTTTGCTGGCTATTCTACTTCTCTTCGTGCATTGATACGGGATTTAGAACAATTTTCAGTTAGTTTGCGTTGATTTGACCCCGTCCGACGACCATGATTCTTTGCATTTAAACAATAGATTGTTGAATATTGTTTTGATGTGACGTCATAGTGAAGTAGGGCAATTCTTATTCCAGTTTGGATCATATGCTGACACCATTCCATATTCGATGAGAGTACAGACCATAGAAAAGGGACAACCTCAATTTGCTACTGACACATTTATCTTGAAATACATTTCAGGACAGTTCTTTTAATGTTGCTAGTACCAAGCCCATCACTGTTGCTTCTCTTACCATTAATGGAAAGGTAAGCATGTATTTATTTTACTATTTTTTTCTGACAGCCAGTTTCTATGGTCATTATGGGAGCTCTGTAAACCCAACTCAGATTTCCCTTGTTCTCAACCACACCCCCAACTACACATCACGTCATTACACAACCTCTGTACATACACAAGAGGGATTATCAAAAATGTTGGGGGAAAAACATTTTTTTTCCTATTTTCTTGTAGAGTTACTCCCAGAGTTCTTTCAAAGAATTTCTCAGTGGTGATTCTGGAGCCATGCAGTTCCATTTGAGCATCAGTTCTATGCAGCTCACTGGACAAATATGCAATGACCCAAAAGGCTGCCTTTGCAACACAAATCAGGTAATTTTTCTTTTCATTCCTACTCAAAATTTAAGCATGGAGGAAGATTAGGGCAAGACTTCTTGTAGTGTTGCTTTTTTAAAAATCAAAGCTGCTTATTTAAAATCAGCACTTTCCTTAGCTTCCTGTGCAGCAGCTGTGAGGTGCTTCCGGTTTGCACCTCACAGTGGCTGCGCAGGAGGCTACTCTTTCCTGTGACCAAGACAACTTTAGACGGACACGTTTTCTCTTGTTTTGGCTTCTGTCGATCAAAGCTAAAATGATATCAAAATTAGTATTTTTTATTGACCTAAGCCAAAATCCAGACGTTGTAAAGTCGTAAAAGTGGAAAGAAATATGGAAATCGCCTTTTTTAAACTAAAACAACTTAAATGTTTATAGGAAAAGACTACAATATGTAATCACGTGACTTGTGTGGTGCCACTGTGTAATGACCCTCTGGAACCAATCGGGTCGTGCTGTACTTACTGTGGTAAGTGAAGTCTCTCAGACTTAAAACTGTCTTTGTGTTTTATATATTTAGCGGTTTGGTATTGCATTATAGCATCAAGTAGCCAAAGTAGATTTCTTAAAACTGTGCAACGGCATGACACGGCACGGCACGATACGACACGACACGACACGACAGGAAGACTTTTACGGTACGACATTCTTTGAACCAATCACAGTGCACGAGATCACTACTCAGCAAATGAAATGCTCAGATCCGATACTGTCACGGTCACGGCAGGCCGCGTGTCACAGTAAGGCGTTTTTTGAACCAATCACAGTGCACGAGATCACTACTCAGCCAATGAAAATGCTCAAACCCGATACCGTCACGGTCATGGCACGCAGCGTGTCACAGTAAGACATTCTTTGAACGAATCACAGTGCACGAGATTACTACTCAGCAAATGAAATGCTCAGATCCGATATTGTCACGATCATGGCACGCAGCGTGTCACAGTAAGGTATTCTTTGAACCAATCACAGTGCACGAGATTACTACTCAGCAAATGAAATGCTCAGATCCGATACTGTCACGATCACGGTACGCAGCGTGTCACAGTATGATTCACCATCACGGTCACAGCATCGCCGTACAAGCTTTCACAGATATTAAAAGACGATATTAAAAGACGTCAATGATATGCTGGAAACAAGTGGTCCTCTCTCGTCCCAGACTACCGCTAGAGTCTTTATTCGAGACACAAAGTCAGAGTTTGCCCGTTGCCTACGTAATCCTTCTTTGGCAGTCGTTAAAAGACGACTCGTTTTCTATGTTCTCATTTTCTAATATTTTTATTGTGAATTATGTTCCAGGCGCAGTTATGATGGTAAAGCCTGGAGCATCGTTTAGACTGGAAGATTTCAAATCTAAAATCTTGAGTCTGAAAGCCAAGTTTAAGCCAGTAAGCCTTGCCGAGAAAAACGGGGTCGAGTTAGCAATCTAATGTATGTTGGGACTGTTTTAGAGGACGAAATAGATATCATCTCTGAAATATGTCCCCTAAAACAGCCACACAATACACAGCAATGCCAAGTCGACCCAGCTTTTTTCTCAACTTTGGAATGACTAATACGATCGAAAAAAAAGGAGTGGGGGAGGGAGAGGGAAGGATATGCACTGAATTCTTTGTAAGCAGGCCTGCAGCAGGGGTAAAACTATTGGGGGGGGGCTCATTTTGCCACGCCAAGTATGTGCTTTTTCGCATGTCTTGTTTTGAGTTTTCATCATTTACAAATGCCAACTATGTGAACTTTTTTTGGAAAAATGAGTCGCCTCTATCAATTTTAAGATAATAGTGTTTGAAATTTAGCTGGACGTTTGCTTAAAAAAAGGTTGGGAAATTATTGGGGGGCCCAGGTCCCCCGGCCCCTCCCCCCGCTACGGGCCTGGTAAGTCCAATCTCGACGTTGCTCTTTAAGTTGTGACATATTACCGGGCTCCAACTGTTCAAAAAAAAAAAAAAAAAAAAAAAAAAAAACCTAAAATAAAGCGAACAATTTTCTCAATGACTTAACCTCCCCCTGAAAGACAGAAATCCTGAAACGAAAAAAAGTAAGAAAAATCTTCATAGAACTGCTTTCTGTTTTGGACCCGAAGTCTTTTTTTATAGATCAACGTCACACTTATAAGCTCTATAGATTTTTCACACATTTAAATGTTGCATTTGTAATTTATCTTTCTTTTTTGCCTTCTTTTAGCTCGTTCTGAGTAATTCGATTGTGCAAGTTTCCATATCAAGGGTTGGTGACGAAATACAAGTTGTCTTCACTGATCCCGCTAAAGGTAATTTTAAGTAGGGGTGAAACAGACTGTTATTCTTGTAAATGTTGCCACGACCAATAAAACTTCCAGATCAAAAGCCAAGAAAATGCCAAGAAAGTCGTTATTTTGAAATCGCTTTGTGAGGCCTCCTCTCTGAACCAATGAGAAGGCAAGTATTAATATGAACATTAACCAATAAGAGTGCTTCATTTTGATTGTCACGATGCTTTTTTAGTGGAGGGGGCTTCCGTCAAGAAACGATCGAAAGCCAAGAAAATAAACATCAATCAATCACAGTGGTTCAATAGGAAAGCCATGTATATGGAAATTAAGGAAATAAACGTCAACCAATCACAGTGGTTCAATACGAAAGCCATGTATATGGGAATTAAGGAAATAAACATCAACCAATCACAGTGGTTCAATAGGAAAGCCATGTATATGGGAATTAAGGAAATAAACATCAACCAATCACAATGGTTCAATAGGAAAGCCATGTATATTTCAATTAAGCAATATATATTTTTACGTTTCTTTCCATTCTGCTAACAGGAGAGGAAGCTCAACGACTAGCTGAACAAGTTTCTGATAAAATATCAGGTATAAACCTCTTTTAAACTTACACATAAAGGTTAAAACGCTAGGGCGAGGGTTTGCATTGGATTTCTATGCGTGCGTTTCAAACTGGTTTAAAAAGCAACCAAGCCCTATTAACCAAGCCCTCCCATGTTAATATCAATGCTGAATTCAAAACCCGGGACAGCTCATTCCAACGAAAATTCAAACCCGACATCAAACAATAGAAATAGGGCGTGGTTGTTTTTTTTAATAGCTAATTTCAATTCTATCTGTGATTTAGACTCGACTCGACGTTCAGGCTGTTATCGCTTCAATATTAGAGGCTAATTTCATATGACTGAATTATGAGTTTGGTGCCGGTTTTGATGCATGTTGCATGTTGTTTTTCGAACTTTCGAAATAATATATTCATACGTCAATAATGTTAGAACGCAAGAAAATATGCCGGGAAAACATGAAGATAAAGTTTGGAAAATTATATCTTTGCGACCTTTTGCTGATTGGATTCACATCGACCATAGTACATTTTGGACTTAGTATGGTACATGAAACATGCAACCAAAACTTCACGAACCTTTTTTGGAATAGATGTATTTTCTACTTCCAATACCCCATACCTATAATACCATACCCCATACTATAATACCATACCCCATACCTATAATACCATACCCCATACCTATAATATAATACCCCATACCTATAATACCATACCCCATACCTATAATACCATACCCCATACTTATAATACCATACCCCATACCTATAATACTTAGCAGCGGAGAAAAAACCGCTCGAACGAAAAAACGAAAAAAATAATTAAAAAATAATAATAAGATAAGCAATATAGCTATCTTTTCTCTAAAAGCGGCTTTTTTTCTCCATTAGGTAAAAAGTTATCCTGTTTTCTTTTTTCTCTTTTTTTTTTTTTTTTTTTTTTTTTTTACAAAGAAATAAAATATTTTGTTTTCCCATACCGGGAGTCGAACCCGGGCCGCCTGGGTGAAAGCCAGGAATCCTAACCGCTAGACCATATGGGATTACGATGAATTTATTAACAAGGAAAAACGTTTTGAATTATTATCCGAGCAAAGTTTAATAACAAATTGTCCGAACATTTAATCAGCTTTTCGAGTTGGATAAACTGTGCCGTGCACTTAGTTGCTGTAATACCGCTTTCATAAAGTATAAGGTGTAATACTATGACCTTCAGGGGTATATTTCGTTTAAGACGCTCTCTGCGCAACATATTCAACAAAACTATGTATATATTTCAAAGCTCAGATGATAAAGATTTTGAGAAATATATTTTCTTGAAAGGAGTTTTTTAAATATGAAGCGATGCCAGAGCCTTAAACACAAATGGGGCACGTTCCGTAGACATGAATTATTGGACATCGCATTAATGGACATGGCATTAATGGACTGAGAAAACATAGAAAATATTGTTGCCTTCTTGCGTGGATGTATTCTAATGATGCAAACTGGAAATAATCGCCAAAATCGTCACTGAAGTAAGCGCAAATGTTTTGTCTTATTACAGGTTCTTCTGACTTCACTATCATCAAAACATTGCATTCAGGACGGGCCAGCCGTTCTAGTGCTGGAAAAGGTATGGAATGAACTCTCCTCCCCCTCCTTCTCCATCAATAAATTACTGATTGGGATGGAGGAATCTGTAAACAGCCTTCGTTCTAAATCTGTGGAAGGTTGCATTTTTTTCAAGGGTCCTGGGAAACTTCTTGAAACTCCATATTTTTTCACCAAGTCCTTGAAAATTTACCCTGGGAATGGCTTGTGATGGATGAGTAGAGGCTCGACTTTTTTGTTACAAAATCAATTTACGCATTTTAAGAAAGCATCTGCTTAGCATATTTTCTAACAAACTGAATTGAATTACCACAATAAGGTCTCCAGTATACATTTGTTAATAGTTCATTTCCAAGTACAGGGACTTGAAATTTTTTTATTCATACCCTGCGAATTTCCTGGAAAAGTTCTGGAATTTCATTATTATTCAGCTGTACAAAACCTGTGCCAGGTAATAAGAAAGTGTAAACCTGCCCCTCCTTACTCTGTTGATGTACCAAACTGTGTAACTTCTTCTGATCTTCTTTCTCTTTTAGATGATTCAAAGTCTCTTGGTCTACCACTGGGTCTGGGTATTGGCCTGCTATTCTTGTTATTACTGGTGATCGTAGTGGTTATATGCAGAAGAAAGAGGTACGGGATTCCTTTTTGCCCCTATTACATCTTGACATGAACCTCTACTCTCTGAAATCCTCTTTAGACTTCTAGCTTGGGCGTAATTTTTTCCATTTCAGGCCACGTGTCGTTCCCTAGAGTACTATTTCTTTGTTTTGGCGGTTGCACATAAGAAAACACGTGCAATTGAAGACAACTCAAACAAAAAATTTTATTCTCAAAAGAATGGCACATGGTCTGAAATGGGGGAAATTACGCACAAAATAAAAAGTTTATAGAGACTTTGTACCATTTTCTACCACGTGATGGCAGCCATGACAGGAGGCAGTGATGGCATGTGATTTACATGAAAAAGAATTCAGTTTCCCAGGGGAGAACGACTCTATTGTTGTGCCTTTTGTCATGGCGGCCATCACGTGATAGTGCAAAGCCTCTATTGGGCTACCAAAAGGAGTTACACAAAGATTTTAAGGAGTACTAGTGGAACTGCCCTATTTCACTATGACGTCACATCAAAACAATCTATTGTTTAAACGCAAAGGATCATGGTCTTCGGAGGGGTTCAGATCAACGCAGATTCACCGAAAATTGTTCTAAAACCCGTATCAATCCACGAAGAGAAGTAGAATAGCCAGCAAACGCTCAGAATATTTTTTAGTACATATGTATTAACACATATTATATTACAACACATATCTGAAAACCAGGCCATTTTAGATTAAACTGTTTCGCTAGGAGCAAATTTTGTTGAATTTTCTATTGGATTTGGCGATTCTATCCCCCACATAAACAAGCAGTGACGTCATAGTGAAATAGAGCAATTAAAACGCGATAAGGGCATAAGATGATGATTATAGCAGGTTTTCAAAGCCACCATGTTGGAGAAATGTCGTGGAACTACAAGAGGTAGCTTTGTTGGTTGAAATTACTGTAGAAACCGCCTGCATTATATCTGAGTAGAGTTTGTTAGGTCTCTCCTTTGACTCGAGGATTTTTCTCTAGGTTTTTTGGCTTTCCTCCCTACACAAAACTAACATCATGTTGTGATTCGATCTAAAGCCAAGCCTTGCCCTGACGATGATCAGCTCGAAGGTTTCAGGCTATCGATAAAATTTGAAGGTTTTTTTGTACCAAGTACATGTCCTTGGTGCCAGTTCTGTTATGAAATATTGCACAAATCAGCTAAATGAACAAATATCAAGCTTTACTGTATGTTAGTGTCGAAGTTGGTGTAGAGAAAAGCTCACTCCATATATGGTATGATCAATTTCATATTTGGATTGTGCGGAAAAGCACCAAACAAAAAGCTGTCGTTTTATAACGAACTCGACATGAACATTTTTGAAGAAGAAAAGAAAACAAAAAAAAGACAAGTAAAAAAAGAAAAACTTTGTAAAATCGAGGAAGGATACGGGGACGATGCTAACTCGTGGGTCTGCCTCGCAGACAACAGACACAGGGAAATACGACACTCAATTTTTGATATGTAATTAGAGGCCAACAATAACCCCTACACCAGGCTCCCTCATCCCTTTAGTTTTCCATTATAATATTGTCCTTCAAGTGGTTAAATTCAGGACTGACGTCAGACGTAAAATTCACAAGAATGACGTAAACGGTGTGTTGTTCACAGATCTGCAGAACCTAGGCGTCGTCGGTATGGAACTGGGACCGAGGAAAGGTATCGAAGATTGTTTGCAGCAAGTTGGAAATGCTTGCAATGCCATTTCAAAAATAACCGAAACAAGCCCTTGAAATTTGAAAAATGAAGCAATCAGAAAAACGTTTTTTTGATTGCTTCATTCTGACCTGATATAATGGGCCATGGACCCGAAAGCCCGGTTATTAAAATCATTAATGACTGAAGAAACAAGTTCAATGATATGAAATTTATTTTTTTAGCTATGACAGTATCATCTGTCACTAGGTTCAATGATATTATGAAACCAAACAACAAGGGGATTCTAGATTAAAAGCAGTTACCAGTAACATCTCATTATTTGTTTTTCTTAAGGATGCGTAGTCATTCACTACAGTTGATAGAGGAAAGCCAAAGTAGAATAGAGATGCAAGAGATGCATACTGATAGCCCTAAAGACACACATCACGACACACACGGCGACTATCAGGTATGACATTACTATGACCAACTAGTCACGTTATCACCTGCGCCAACTGGTCACGTAATCACCTGCGCCTACTGGCCACACAACTGGGCTCTCGGGGGCACACGGAATCGCATGTGAGTTTTTGAGGGAATCAATGGTGGCGTAGCAATGTCTCATAAAACTTTTGCAGCAACAAAATACTCCAGTTTCGTGTTCTCTCGAGTTCCATTCGAGTTAGCCTCGATTTTGTGCAGAATAATTTTAATATCTTAAGTAGTAAGATTTGATTTGGCTTTTTTCTTTTGATTTCAGAAACTGCAGTCTGACAATTTGTTGTACGTTAGTGGAAAAGAAAAGAAAACATTCGAGAATCCGCTTTATGAGAGTGGGGAGAACCTGGCCCGTGCTGTGTAAGGTGTATAATCTTGGTCAAGACATTCTTTCCTATTTTGTACTGTCTTTCACTTTGTCTATCCTTTTACCTCTCAAGTAGTTTGCTTTTTCAAAACGACCGTTCTTTCATCCCTCCTTTTCTTATCTTTTTTTCTTATGTGATTTTATTACAGTAATGATAAAAGGGTAAATTATACACCGTGAAAAGATGAAAAAAACTTACTGGCGTTTCGGACGCTAGTTACTTTTGCTCCGACGAAGGACTATCGTCCGAAACGTCAGTAAGTTTTTTCATCTTTTCACGGTATATAATTTACCCTTTTATCATTACTGTTTCATTAGAAACACCGACGCAGCTCACACTAGTTTTTAGCTAGTTATATCTTCTTGGATTTTATTACAGTTTCAGTTAATTTAAACTTTATTTATTTTTCTTTCAATCATAATTTTCTACAAAAATGATATAAAATGATATTCGTTGGAATGCAATGATTGGATTAAAGTTGGTTTTGAGTTGCATTGCGCCATACCTTCTTTAGACTGAGGAACCTGTTTCTCATACTCATAAATAATTCATGAGTAAACCAGCCAATCAATGGGCTATTTTTGTGTCACATGATGTTACTTGAAATCTGGTAAAGTCTTGTGAAAGGACTGAATTCAGTCTGTAGTAACTGGAACAAACTTAATTCAGTCCTAGGACTGAATTAATTTTGTTCCAGTTACTCGAAGTCGAATAATAATGAGCATGAGAAAACATTTCAAAGCCTCCAATATCGGACTGGACAGGATTTCAAGTCCACGCAACTGGAACTAATTGCTTGGACTTGAAATCCCGTCCAGTCGTCATTGTCGACTTTGAAATATTACTTCAACAATTGCTCTTTAATCCACTCAAATGGCAGTAATTTCATCAATTTTCAAACTCATGCCTCGTCTAAAACCGCTGTCTTATATTTTGGTCTGGACTTGAAAATAGGATGGCGTGGAAAAAGGGTTTGATGAATGCTCCTGTGAAGTGTCAAAATCAAGTATACATGTACAAGGAATGATAAAAGGGTAAATTATACACCGTGAAACGATGAAAAAACTTCGAACGCTAGTCCTTCGTCCTCTTTTACTCCGACGAAGGACTAGCGTCCGAAACGTCAGTAAGTTTTTTCATCTTTTCACGGTGTATAATTTAACCTTTTATCATTACTGTTTCACTAGAAAAACCGACGCAGCTCACACTAGTTTTTAGCTAGTTATCTTTTCTTATACATGTACAAAGGGTATCTTTAGTTTTAGTCAGGATTTAATGGTGTGACCATGATGCAAAAGGTTTAAGGAATACGCGATCATTAAAAGCTTCAAAATCATGTAGTCATCAAGCACGGTCTTGGTCATGAATTAATGTCCTGCTGTAAATGCGTTAATCATATTCATGCATTAATGTAGTACAAGCACTGTCTTTAAAAGCTTAAATGATTTCAACTACAAAGAGTTTTGTCACTGACATTTCAGTCTTTCTGGGCGAATCTCTTTGTTGGGGCTATTTGATCTTTAAGAAGATCAAACGCATTAATAGCAAACCGTTAGTCATTAGTCAATCCAAAACAGTTCAACTGCACGAACTGAATCAACACTATCACCACCCGAAATGACATAACATAAATAACGACATTTTTGCAGTCATAGCACGAAAAATAAATCATCTTTATTTAGAGAAGGTGACATATGACAGTCGGAACTGTTAAACTTGTGGTACTCTATGCTAATGTGTCTGGATGAGACAAGACCGCAACTATACGTGGTCATCCAGATCTGAAATAGTGACCGCGTAGAAATGAAGTCACTGCAGCTGTAATAAAGCCTGCGAAAATTGAACAGCGAAAAATATAAACAAGCTCTCCACTGGAATAAAAATGTAAAACTCATGAATTATTGTGTCACGGTTATAAAGCGCGTTTTAGCAATGTTATTTTTTCCATTTGGTGACCCGGAAATCCGGATTTGAAAAAGAAAAGTGACACCTCAGTTTTGCAATTTTTCTCGATTCTGATTGGCTAACACATTTTCTCAGATCAGCTGGAGCCATTTGTAGATATTTTTTCAAAGCATGTCTTTGTTTCAGTATATAAAGCACTGAAAATGCAAGCCTGCAAATTCTTTTATAATGTCCTACTTTGTTCCCTAGATTATTGAATTCAAAAGCTTGACTAAATTGACTACAAACTACTACCACTCTACTACATCCATTATCGTTTACACTCAATACATTTGAAGCCGGGAACAAAACCTTCGACCAAACAGGTGTGCCGTTTGCCTGTGAGAAACGCCGTCCATCAAAAACTCTCAGTAGGAGAAATATTTCACGTGAAAAACTTTTAAAAGAAAGCCCAGCTTAAAGAAAATGAATTCAATGAGTATAGATCGAGAAATGACAAAACTGAAAGCGTAATACTCACATTTGCTCAGGGAAAAATTGTCAATAAAATCCACTTAGCCACGGCTAAGTTAGAATAAAGTTTGCTTGGGTGTTATACCTTTTTCTGTCGATCTCTGTTTAATCTCTTGTCTCAATATTTGCATTTGCAAGAAAGTTGGATTGAAGCTTTTAAGGAAAAGTGGCTGATTATTAATAGGGGAATTTATTAAAATAATTTCTGTTTTCATCTTGCGAAATAATCGTTCTATTTACCGTTGAACCAGTGTTAAAGACGGACCACATATCTGACATCTGTTACATCATCAAATAACGAAACATGACATATATATGAATTTTTTTTCAATTGCCGAGGAATCCATTTGAAAAGGCTTTGGAAACAGAGAAGTGAATAACGACGAAGCCGAAGTAGGGCGAAATTGGATTTGTTTTGTAAAGGTAAAATGACTTTTTATTTGTTATGCTAGAACAATAGACGCATATAGATGCGTGGAGGTGCAGCTGCAGAAATGAGCACTCATCCTAATAACTTCCATGTAAAAGGTATAAATTGTGGTACGAACGTAAGAGACACATTTACCGGCACTGGTACACAGTAAATCTATACATTCGTGGAGGTGCAGCTGCAGAAATGATTGCTGATCGTAACATCTATGAAAAAGGCATAACTTGTGTTCCTTTATGGCTCATTCATAGCATATTAGCTGTGATTATTATAACCAGTACTGTCTTTAATAGTTTTGTCATTCAATTTACTCGAAGAGAATTGAAAACGAGAGGTTCAACCTATTTGATTTGCCTGTTTTGTATGTCGGTGAACAACTTGGTTGCAACTTCTATCAGCCTTCCTCTTCACTACTTGGAGTTCTACACGACGAATGTCATACAACACTTACCTCTGCAACTGGCCAACGCGATATGTTTTCTACGTTTCGTATCTTTGTTCACTCATCTTGGAGTTGGTGTTTGCACTCTGAACATCATCTGTTGGGATCGATATGAAGCACTGACAAGACTCGTTAAAGAGCGACGTATAACTCCATCCATTGCTTATAGAGCAATACTAGGAACAGCCTTGTTTGTGATAGTTTATGTGGTGTGCTCCAAGAACGTGGCACTTCGACAAATGGCCGATGGTGTTCCATACTGCTTTATGAGACAGAGCTATTACGAACAATTTAGTGTGGATATTAAGACGCGCATGGAAAAGACAAGTGTGCCAATCATTGTACTTGTGTCGGGAATAATGGTTTCTTCCAAGACTATTGCAATCTTCACGTTCTCATCGATCACTAACCAAGTCCGTCGGCACATCCAAGAAGTACAAGAAACCTTGGGACGCCTAAATACTACAAAAGAATTGAACCTGGTCAAAGTATCCGTGGTCATATTTATGGCATACACCGCGACATGGCTTCCTTATGGAATCTCCACGACCCTTATGAATGCACTTGCACCCAATGAAGGCATTTCATGCTTCTACTACACCAGTTAT
This sequence comes from Actinia tenebrosa, assembly GCF_029948245.1. Taxonomy (NCBI): domain Eukaryota; kingdom Metazoa; phylum Cnidaria; class Anthozoa; order Actiniaria; family Actiniidae; genus Actinia; species Actinia tenebrosa. The sequence goes on from NW_028292569.1 coordinate 17,564,741, forward strand.
CTGATTGCATACTCGTTGTTCTCGGTTCTTCCTCTTCTGTGTGCGATCACCGACAATAAAATAAAGTCTAAGCTACTACAAAAGGTGCGCAAGAACAACCGTGTTGTCCCAAGGAATAATGAATGTCCAGTCAACAGCGGCCAAGAAAGCAGGAAAACCACAACCACAGATGGAACAAAGTAATTTAGCAAGTTATTCAACATTTATCACTGATCAGAAATCCTTTATCAAATCTTCCACGATCCTAATGAGTACACTTGCATGCAATGAAGGCATTTCATACTTCTATTACAGCAGTTATCTGATTGTATACTCGGTGCTCCCATCCCGCAATCTTCATACAACAGTGACAAAGTCTCCATGACGGCTCTCGTAAAGTGTTTTCCTAAATCTAAGAAATTATGTATCAGTATCATCTTTTCAGTTGCTTGTGGTTGCACACAAACTGACTTAGTGGAGTAAGGAAAGAGAGGAGGGGAACCTATGGAAAGAGATGCGATTACTTCAAGGTATATAAAAAAAAGTTATTTGGGATCGATGTCCAATGGTTCTACACTAACTGAATTCAATTGAATTTTTAGAGCTGTGTACTTTAGCAAAGGAAGGAAAACTAACCACCTAGAGGCCAAAACCTCTAGCAGAGACTACCAATGACAAGTTATCCTCGAATACGATATCGAACAATTTAGGGATCAATGCTGGCTATGTATCGGACTATTGAGAGCGAGGAAACACGTTACTTTGATGTGGTTTTAGTTTGGGTGTTGAAAAAGGTAATTATTAAAGGAGTATCTTGATCTTCAGCTGCAACAACAAATGTTTTTGAGCATGTGTAAATACAAAACAAGTCCTACAAAACTTGGACTTCCATTGAACCAACAATATGTTGATAGTTCCTTGCGTTTTCTTTATATCTTTCTGTCTTTTCTAAATCTAAATGTAGGTTGAATGATAGATATAAATGGGTTGCAAAGACAGACTCTTGCGGTACCGAAGAGATTACATTTTATGTAAAAAGACTTTTTCACTGAACCGTTAAATATTAATAGTTGCTTTAGTTTTCTTTATATTTGCCTTCAGTGTAAAGCTTTTAATTTAGATTGAATGATAGATATAAATGCGTTGCAAAGACAGGCTCTTGCAGTCCCGACTTAAGAGGTTGATAAGTTTTATGTCAACATTGTCATGCAACAACGTTCGTCAGAGTCGTACCAAAACTAACATTGATATTGTAAAAACAAACTGATAGCTATTTAAAAGCCATGTTAGTGAGTTTTCGATTTACAAGTGGGCCATCGAAAACAAATAAGCTCAAATGTTAATAAAGACAAGTCTCTTTCCTGCCTTTGCTAAACAAAAGCGTAGCTCATCTTTTAATTAATTTTTTTTTTAGTGTTAAAGCAACATTACACTTCATTTTGGACAAAATGTAAGTCTATAGTTCACCTACTACGAAACTAAAAACTCGATTTGATGTCTCATAGGTCCGTATAGCCACCAGAACCGCTGGACCACTCCCCCCCCCCCCCTCCCCCAACGTAAAAAAATATCTATTACATAAGTCAATAAAAAAAGCGAACGACTTTTTCCCAAAAGGGACGACTGCCCATATATTAGCTACTGCCCTTTGTTTGTTTATCAAGGGACAAGGATTTCCTGTTTGATCATCTTTTCTTTTTTGTTAAAAACCCATACTTTTGGGGGGGGGGGGGGGGCAGTACACGCATGCTACACGTATGAGTATGACGAGAAGCACTAGTATAGTCCACACACGAACATCCATGGACATTTTTACACTAAACTCTTTACATATACACCACTTTCAAAATGTCAGCATCTCATTGTTTCGTGCTTTTCGTGTTACACATCCACACCTGTCGTACAACGAGGGACGTACTGAACTCAATTTGACATTTTTACACTATACTCTTTCCATATACACCACTTTCAAAATGTCAGCATCTCATTGTTTCGTGCTTTTCGTGTTATACATCCACACCTGTCGTAAAACGAGGGACGTACTGAACTCGATTTGCCCACACTTTTTGATCGCAAGGAATCACTTTGTAAGTCTTTTTACATAGCCAATTTGAGTATAGAACTAATTGTAAATTATTTAACTTGTTACTGTGACCTGAACCTGTGAATCTTAACTTAGAAATCTGAGAAAGCTACCCTTGTTCAAGTGCAGAAGTCATAGTTATCAAAGGCAGTTATTTGCTTAATGCGTACGTAATGTACGTACGTATGCGTACGGAAATGGAACTCTATTTCATAGTTTCATTATATATTTGAGTCATAATATCATATTTATAATTATTCCTAAAAAGGAGAAACCATATTGATTTTCCTTTTAATGCATCTCTGGCTAAATGTCGTAAATGACCCTTTAGTTGTTATGTTTGCATCGGACAATAGTCGCGTTTTTTCCAGAACATCACATCGTCTTCATTATATTTACCGTCTTCACGGAATAATGTCTAAGTAAAAGGCTGATCTACCTAGCCCTGAAACTGTTTCAATACAATTGCCTGTTAATTGATTGAATTGATGAAATAAAATGAATGTGAAGCACTGTAAAAGATCCATTACCGTGCATGACTTCAAGCTCCATACAATTGATTGTTACGGGAAATAATATTGCTGCAATCTAGATAATCAGTCGGTTCCTTTTATATCTTTGACTGGCGGAAGCTGCATAAAAAATAAATAAAAATAAATAAACAAATTTCACCGTGCAACTCGGAAGCACAGAGTTTGCATGTTTATGAAATTGCAGAAATCGACTTAAATTGATGAAATGAAATGAATGTGAAGTATTGTAAAAGATCCATTACCGTGCATGGAATCAAACTCTATACTCATTGTCCAGTAAGAAACATTAAGCTGTTAGCATTTAGCTCATTTTTCATTTACCAGTTAGTTAGAATTAAACTAAATCGACTTGCTATTCTTTGTGATTCTTGTAGGGAGTTAAAATGAACAAGAAATAATATCCTGAAAGTGTTCATTTTGTAGTAGTAATGATGACATCGTGCACATGACCTTTTTTATTCGTTGCGGTACACCTTGTTGCAGGAAGGTTGTCATAAAAATAACAAAATAAATTTTTTGAGTAAAACGGGAGTCATTATTTTAATGTTTTAGAAGTATGGGTTGATATTTTTAAATTACCTTGTTAGTATATGCTAAAACAGTTATTTTCATCAAACTAGAAGGCTTTATCAAATTATCAAGTTATTTAAAATTTCTTACTAATTATTTCCTTTTTTCTTATTTTATATGACAATGTTCTTGCAATGAGGTGTAGACAGCTCTCTGCACTAAATCTATGCCCGGTAAAATGGTAAAATGCACCGAAAGGCTGAGTTAGACTAAATTTCTTATGTAAGTCAATCACTGGTTCATGCTTCATTTACTACTCGATCGTGCAGACTCTCTCGTGAAATCATATGGTGGTCATTCGTTCTCTTTGTGTGCACTAGAACTTTGGAATTCTCTTCCTCCTCCTATTCAGTAGAACTGCATCATCCTTCACTTCCTTTAAGTCTTCATTGAAAACTCATCTATTCAAATCCGCTTTTAATTTGAATTAATGATTGTCTGTTACCATCATTCATTTTGATATTTTCTCTGATTTTAATGCAAATTGAATATACATCTTTTACCTATTTTCTACTTTCAATGCGCCTAGAGCATTTTTGGAGTTTTTTTGTCTCTGTCATTTCAATTCACAATAATTATAGCGGGACGAACCTAGGCTTTGTTACAGTGTAGCGGCCGTATTGATGGTTTTCAACCATTCCCAAGAGAATTAAATAACAAAAGACACGGCGGCCATGTTGGAGGATATAACAAAAGAATTCATTGACAATTCTTTTGTAAAGTTCCTCCAACATGACCGCCGTGCATCAATTGCTTTATAGTTATTTCTTAGGTCGTGTAATTGTCCACGTTCTGCGGACTGGCGATCCATTTCTGGCAACTCTGGATTAGAAACAACGTTCCTCTGTCGTTCTGACTAACTGTTTCTAGCTCGTCTTTTAGTTTCTCATGATATCCTCCAAGGAAGTCGAATAGGACATTGGTTTGAATTGCTTTACGGTAGCGCTTTTGTAGATGTCTTTGACTCCATCTCGCAGCCCTGTGTAATTATCCTGCTTGATAGCTGTCTTTTCTTTGATCTTTTCAACTTGGCATACTGTTACTTTAAATAATGTCCATGTGTTTGTTTCTTTATCCAGCACGGCCATATCGATTCTGTTTGCTCCATTCTCAGGTGGTTTCTCTGGTACGTCCCATAATGATCTTTGCTTTGTGGTTTTCTAGTACATCATAAAATAATTACAAACAACATAAGTTTAGTCGTGGCAAATTTTAAACCTAGTTTATTCTCAAACGTGAAATTGTTTCTTGCTCTGATCTGAAGAATGAATCAGTTAAAAATTCTGAGAAAAAAGACATTCACTAGAAATTAATTCTAATTTAAATTGGCCTCTCTAGCTTCCATAGAAATCTATTGTCCAGATGAATTAATGCTCCAGAAGTTAAAGAGAAAATAGCGAGTATATATCAAGGGTAGATGATTTGTGACGCGTGAGAAATTGTTTGGTTTTTGTTTTTTTTTTTGAAATATGTCTATAAGTTAGCTCTAGACAAAATTGACTTCTGTACATCTATTTTCATTAAACGTTGTCGCTCCGGGAAATTTCGTTCTGCCTGCCTTTAGTCAATAGTTACATGTCCAGAAATTCGTGACAATTTGCTTCATAAGACCCCACTACTTGACTTCATCAATTGAATTTCAGCTTTTTAGCGTACATAGCTTAATTAACTAACTAATTAGCACAACTTTTTATTAAAAATATTATTCCTTGATGATTTGGGGAAGACCATGCAAAATTTCATGTAAAACCACGTCTGTACGAAGACACCTGGAAATTCTGAGCCAACGAATGAATTGTTCATGTATCGAACCTATTGAAAACTCGAGAGAAAATCACAACATGAACAGGGTAGCGGTTATTCAATGGAGCCAGAAAGTACGTTGGTTAAATTATAATAATAAAAATATTTGACATTAGGTTTACCGCCAACCGCTAAGGGATCACTGTGGCCCAAAAACACGCCTGCAAACACAGAGAAACACTCGGCATAAAGAAAATTAAATATGGCGGCTCTTCTAGCAACAACTTCGTTATGACGCCATTGCTAAATGTTGAAAGTTTGACGAAAACGTCTGAAGTGGTACTGTAGTTTAAGGTTTTGGTACCTAGCAAGAACTTCGTGCTAAAGGTCTCTAAGGTCTATAGCGAACAAATGGAAGAAGGTTTTGCTATTCTGTTGTAGTCCAGTGGGCCGGGCTTGACTGATCCAGGTGCCCAAGTGTCACTATTGCGTGTGTGTGATGTTCTATTTGCTTTTCTCATTATTTGAGTTATCGCTGAATGGCTAGGTTTGAAAAAAACAATTATTAGTTTTCCCTTTTCCCCCCTCTTAGTGCTAAATATTTAAATCTTGATGCCTGTGGAAAGCCTATAAGGCCCAATACGGTGGATCGGGGCAACTCAATCAAAACTTAATAATAATCTTTATTGGGTGAACTAATAAAGCAGTGAGCTTATTTCCTTTCCAGTTAGGCCAATATAAACTAAAATATATATTTATATACAATAAAAATTTTACAAAATTATTCAAAAAAGTATATTCTAATATACATATTTTAGCTCTAAAACTGTACTCCTAACTATTTAATTATATCTATAGTTAAGGGGGAGTTAGTCAGGGGGAGAAAGCGTTGCGTGACGACATGCACTGAAAGCGGCTGTGGGGGAGACTACTATATCTAAGGATTTGTATTTCTATTGAATTGCTATCACGTGTTCCCATATACAGCTATATTAGGTCTACACTAATTTTTTTATCTAATTTATCTACACTAATCTAAACTGAAAAAGGTTAAGCTTAACTAATAATAGTCTTAGACAAAGTCCAGTAAAAGCTGTACTAAGAAACCTAGAATTGCACAATAAGTCAACAGGCATCAATCAGTATATTTTTGAGGAAGAAATTATGTCGGAAGCCTGACTGAAATTGACTAAGAAAATGCACCTTGCACCTTCGATTGAAAATTTTAAGAGATGATATCTTTTGCAATTCTGAAGGAAGGCCATTCTAAATGGAGGAAGTTATATGGGCGAATCTACGTTTGCCTGCATTAGTCCTTGACTTAGGGATAGTTAAGTTAAAATTAGATACTCCTCTGGTATTGTAACTGTGCTCAGTTGTTTTTAAAAGACTCGAGAGGGAGTCTGGAGCAAGGCCATTTACAGGCCACTTCGCTAGTTTTTCTTTGATAACGTCTGAATTTGTTAACTGAAAGTTTTTGGACTGAAAGTTCGACAGATGGATATGAAAAATCAGCACTTAAAGTAGTAATCTCGCCCCACGTTTTTGTGCAAGGAGAAACTGTTGATTGAGGTCAGATGAACAATACTCCATTCTACAGTTCCATTCAGTGACCACGAATAATAGCTCCTATCCGAGGCTGACGTTTCTGCGCATAGCAAACTACAGTTTATCATGCGCGGAAACTCCAGCCTCGGCTAGGAACTATTATTCGTGGTCACTGAATGGAACTGTAAAATGGAGTATTGCCCTACTTCACTATGACGTCACATCAAAACAATATTCCCAACAATCTATTGTTTAAACGCAAAGGATCATGGTCGTCGGAGGGTCAAATCAACGCCAAATTCATTGAAAATTGTTCTAAAACCCGTATCAATCCACGAAGAGAAGTAGAATAGCCAGCAAACGCTCAGAATATTTTTTAGTACATATTAACACATATTATATCTGAAAACCAGGCCATTTTAGATTAAACTGTTTCGCTAGGAGCAAATTTAGTTGAATTTTCTATTGGATTTGGTGATTCTATCCCCCACATAAACAAGCAGTGACGTCATAGTGAATTAGGTCAATTGCCCCAAACAGAACAACAATATTCTAGAGTGGGCCGAACTAGTGTGTTACATAATACTAGTAGCAAGTGCTTTTCAGACAGAGCAGGTTTAACTTTCCTAATGAGCTCCAGTTTTTAATTAAATTTCTTAATGATTTTATACTTATATGTACACTGAATAAATTCAATTTTCAATTTTAAAACCTTAGAAGAGCCCTTTTGTTTCGAAATAACAATATCCAAACCAGTGCTACATTGGATGGCGTAAAAACAAGTTCGACATCTGCTTTACATTTAGAAATGTGGCTTATCTTATCAGGTGGAAGAATTTGATTTCGGTCTTGGTTTTCTGTTCAAAAACAAATCGATGTGGTATATATACCTTGCGTGTACCTCCACTGAATGCCGCTTTTACCAATAAACCTTTGTATGAACCAATGGTCGCTTTATTCCTTAGCAGGTGTTACATTCCTATTGCCAATAAAGCAGTCCTCACGGACACTTCACTCGACTGAAGTGCAATTTAAAAAATGCGCATGTTACGAAGAGTGGATAGTGCTATTCAATGGATAAATCCTTATCTGTTATTCAATATATCTATCTAGTGGATAAGAATTTATTCGTTAGATAGCGCTATTCAGGCTTCTTACAAGCGGGCCCATGCTACTCTTATCCATAGGTTGTTGAATTTTTTTTTACAATTGTATGACTTTCCGATACGCAGCATGTTGAGATGGAAATCCAAACTCAAATATGAAAGCTTTTTGTTCTTCCAACTACAATGGAATAATAACACATTTGGAAATTGTTTCAAAGAGCAGTTTGTTTCAAAGAAAGGCGTTGGCGACAGACAGCCATATATAGCCGCGAATATCGTCAAGAACTTTCATTACTTAAGATACAGATTGCCGCACGGCACTTTAGGACGTTTACAAATGGCTGTTGATCCTCGCATCCAAGAAAAAGGCATAAATTGTGTTCCTTTATGGGTAATTCATAGCATATTAACTGTGATTATTACAACCAGTACTGTCTTTAATAGTTTTGTCATTCAATTTACTCGAAGAGAATTGAAAACGAGAGGTTCAACCTATTTGATTTGCCTGTTTTGTATGTCGGTGAACAACTTGGTTGCAACTTCTATCAGCCTTCCTCTTCACTACTTGGAGTTCTACACGACGAATGTCATACAACACTTACCTCTGCAACTGGCCAACGCGATATGTTTTCTACGTTTCGTATCTTTGTTCACTCATCTTGGAGTTGGTGTTTGCACTCTGAACATCATCTGTTGGGATCGATATGAAGCACTGACAAGACTCGTTAAAGAGCGACGTATAACTCCATCCATTGCTTATAGAGCAATACTAGGAACAGCCTTGTTTGTGATAGTTTATGTGGTGTGCTCCAAGAACGTGGCACTTCGACAAATGGCCGATGGTGTTCCATACTGCTTTATGAGACAGAGCTATTACGAACAATTTAGTGTGGATATTAAGACGCGCATGGAAAAGACAAGTGTGCCAATCATTGTACTTGTGTCGGGAATAATGGTTTCTTCCAAGACTATTGCAATCTTCACGTTCTCATCGATCACTAACCAAGTCCGTCGGCACATCCAAGAAGTACAAGAAACCTTGGGACGCCAAAAGACTATCAAAGAATTGAACCTGGTCAAAGTATCCGTGGTCATATTCGTGGCATACACCGCGACATGGCTTCCTTATGGAATCTCCACGACCCTTTTGAGTGCACTTGCACCCAATGAAGGTATTTCATGCTTCTACTACACCAGTTATCTGATTGCATACTCGTTGTTCTCGGTTCTTCCTCTTCTGTGTGCGATCACCGACAATAAAATGAAATCTCAGCTACTACGAAAGGTGCGCAAGAACAACTGTGTTGTCCCAAGGAATAATGAATGTCCAGTCAACAGCGGCCAAGAAAGCAGGAAAACCACAACCACAGATGGAACAAAGTAATTTAGCAAGTTATTCAACATTTAAGATTGACCGGGAAACCTCTATTACATGTTTACCATTTCATAACAGCTTGACCCGCTTTATTGACTTAGTTCTACGAACAAAATAAGTTAGAAGCCGATAAAAGACTAACTAACGAAAACTAACTAAATAAATAAATAACAATATTAGTCTGACCATAAAAAAACTTCAACAACCTTTAGAAGTTTTCATAGGACTACCGACTGAATAGTAGCGAAATTTTCATTAACAATCAGAGCACTGATGACCTATTGAAGTGAGCATTAATTATTTGCTCATCACTTTTCATGGAGGATTTGAGCAAAGAGCGCATCGATGATGACATTTCATTTAGGAGTGAAAACAAATGGTACATCCATCTACTAGAGAGACAGCAGGGAGTACGAAAATCGACTGTAGATTTCTTTAAGCGGAAAGGACAAAGAGAGAACTTTTTTAGTTAGTGATTAAAGCCCTAGCTTCTTAATAGAACACATTCAGTTTCGTACGTAATGAAATTGAATATATTTTAGACACTTCTCGAACGACCGAGAGGAGAGAAACCGTGTTATTCTTTTTGTGCGTAATTAAACTGACAAAGAAAAATGTCCTATGGTACGAGATAAATAGATGACAAGTCATTGCTACAAAAGGAAGAGAAGATGCAGGTGTATCTTCACAAACGAGAAAGTTAATATAAAGTTGCGCATGTGCAGAAGGTTATCCTAAGTGATCCTAAAGTACCTCTTTTTGCTCGTTTAACACCACTTGAAGCACTTTTAAGAAATGTCTACGTGCAGGAATCTCTTTTTGTTTAAATTTTGATTTATAATATTTTTTTGCCAATATTTGACATGTCCATGGGTCTGTACGTGGGGAGTACCACCTTACTCTAGTATTACATCTAGTGCATCCTCTCAAATATACCTTGACGCCAGCCCATATAATTCAATTTGTATATATATATTAAATAATTATAAAAAAATATTTGAAAAATAAGGCTTTATATGTTCATATCACTAGATGACAGAGACACGCTCGCGCAATATTGTTGATTATTTTATAAGATCAATATACAACTGCTGCTTATATCTCTGTGCTGTGATACAAAGGCAATCTGGAAGCTGTATTATAGAGCACTTGAAAAACAAGAAAAACACTCGGCTACGAACGCCTCGTATTCCTAAGCTTGCTTTTCTGGTGCTCTAGATCTCCTAGTGTGTCTAATATTTCACAATAAAGAGACATGAGCGCGTATTATATATTACTTAAATGTATACGCCCACTTGCAAGAACGCTGTCATACGATATTAAAACATTAGTAATTTAGTGAGAAAGGAATACATTAAAAGACAAAAGAAAAAGTTCAGCTTCAGTGATCTTCTTTTGTTTTTTAATATAATTCCTATCCCACTAAATCACTAATGTTCTATTTTCGTATGACAACGTTGTTGCAAGTAGGTGTATATATAGTGTAATTTGAAACTTGATTTTAAAATATTTCAGATATAACGCACGCGCTGATTTTTTTGTTTTTTTTTACCGTGTTCATATCAGAGGACAGACTACTAGTCTCCCCCACAGCAGGTTGACGACACTGAAAGCGGCTGTGGGGGAGACTACAGACTACAAGCTCGCGTAAAATCGTTCAAAAATATTTTATAAAAGCAATAGAAAACGGCTGCTTAACTCTGATAACATAAAATGGTTTCCTTTTTAATCTTGAATTTTGTCCTCATTCGCTTCAGGCTCAAACTGGTTTACCTCGCCTTCGTCCCCATGAATATTAATATTATGTTATATTATATTATATTATATCATATTGCTAAATATTGTTATTTCTTAAGCAACTATGAATTTTATTTATAATTTAAAAGGAGAACAGAGTGAAATACTGCAATGCATGTTCTTAAAAAAACTATTAAGTCTAAATGTTTCAAAGTAAGAAAAAGACTTGGACCTTTCCGGCGACGCTACAACTCTTCAAACTGACTATAATGACGCAATGATTTCGAGTCGAATAGTTTTAAGTAGGTAGGAAAAAGTAGCAATCATTACAACATATTCATATAAGTATAACTATAAATATAAGTATAAAAGACACATCAAGTGATTACTCAAGCGGAAAGCTGGTAGTTTCCCAAGGTACTTCGAGTCAGTAGCGGCGCATAATAGGCTTTAGTGGTAGTGCAGCCGCCTCTAACCTCGGACTCATTTTCTTGACTCGTCATTGCATGTCATTAGTAGAGATAGAAGCACGCGTAGAAAGGTTGAAGCACGGGCGGACACGTGCCCCACCTCGCCTAATGTTTAGTAATTGATTGAATGAATAAAGATGTTTGTTTCTCCTTTAAAAATGGTTTTATTCTGAGTGCTTCCCTGCTTTCTAGGTCCCCCCCCCCCCCCACCACTCCTCTAAACCTTCCCGGCCGCCTCGCCTCCCCTCCCCCATTCTAGGGTCCTCGCTACGCCCATGTTTCTTGGGTTAGTGGCACACTTGATTCGACGCTTTCTTTTTGGGTTCTTCTGTTTTTATGCCTCCTTGAATTAAACTTATCACACTAAATGCCAATTTGATCAGAGAGATCAAAGATCAGTCAGAAGTGGTTTCGCGGCATAGAATTTAAAGGCTTCAATGTTGAAGTGAGGGTACACGATAAAAGGTAGCTCGCATATTTAACTATGAATGATAATTACCTCCTAACTGGCCAGACTAAAACAACTTCATTATGCACGTAAATGCTAATACGTGAGCGCGCGACTTAGAAATTGGTTTCACTTGAAAGAGTTTTTAATAGGTTTTTCACATTTCAATTAAGATTTTTAAATCGAAAAAGGATGAATAAAAAATATCAGGTTGGCGTATCTACGGTCTAGGGACCGAAATCGGCTCCGGCGCCGTAGCCGTAAGTGTGCATGCTTCGCGCTGCCATACGACGGTTCAACACTCGATGTATGGAAGGATGTTCTTTGAAGGCTTGAGTTGGTCGACGACAACATTTTTTGAATTGACTGTATATATGAACATTATATATCTCAGTGGCGGATCCAGCACTGATTTAAACGGGGGAGAGTTGGGGGGGGGGGGGGGGGGGGGGGGAGGGTTCCAGGTGACAGTTAGCTTCAAAAAAGGGAGTTCCAATTTCATTTTACTGAGCGTAGGAACATTTTTGGCTTCACAAGATCTCTACATATACATAATATACACTCGCAATATGGCGTATTTATTGTGTATTTTCATCAATATCTCACCTTAGATGCGGACAATTAGATTAATAAGTTACACAAAAAAAGTTCGCTGCAAAAATAAAAAAAGTTTGCGGCACTAAAAATAAATATGAAACACTTCCGGCTGCTAAAATAAAAAAAATTCGCTGCAAAAGTATGAAAAAACGTTCGCTGCAAAAATTAAAAAAAACTTCACTGCGATGGCCCTTTACGGCCTTCATACTTTATTAAACCTTTACTGGTTTTGATCAGTTAACATGCAGTTTATACTGTAACATTTAGAATATTTAGAAGTCTATAAATGATAATAAGGGAATCACTAAATGGGTTAGCTGTGTTGAATCATGCCGTGAATAGACTGGAGATTAACTGTCACGGTCGTCTCGTGGTGAAGGGAAGGAGTTCAGTGAAGTAACGCATATTTTACCTCCAAAAACCACCACGAAAACAAACCCCAAGACGAAGAGCTTTGCATTAGGTGTGTTCTTGCATTCATGATCTAATGTTGTGAGGAACATGACTTCATAACATGTTATTGTGTCGTGATAGGTGGATTTGTCGACCACCAGTCGAACGTAGGAAGAGCCGCCATGACCTTCCACCCATACAAAACAAACATATAAACACGTGCTTGTACAGGGCGTTGTGGTGCTCGCATTCTTCCAAACGATACAGTAAAGCAACACGGTTCTACAGCAAGTAAGTTAAGTCTTTAATATTTCGCTTTAAACTGTTTTAATTTATTATTTTTGACATGCTTGAATAGAGTAAATAGGACGTTTTTAAATGTGAAACACAATGGTCAAGAATTGCTGAGTCACAGACCCAGCTGGTCACCGAGGCACAAACCAAGCTTTTTCCTCTATCAAGCTTTGACTATTTATATCTTATTGTTCTAGCTGTTCCGAGATGGGTCTTCTATCACTCGGCTCGCCTCTTTCTTGGGAAGAGACTAAAAAGTATGCAGATCATGTGCGAAAACATGGTATCGAACAATTCCTGCACATTTACAATCGTCTGAAAACACGACAAAATGATATGCTCAAGTGGGGTGACGAGGTAAAGAAATAATATATTAAAGTTAAACTAACTTTTAGCCGAGATAAGTGTCGTTTTAACATTCTTTTATTACGAAATTCACTTTCAAGTTGCGGAACATCGTTTTGTACAATCTATTTAAAAGCTAGACTACTTTACCAAGTATCTATTTTATATTTGTTTGACTTGCATAGAATTAGTTACATGAGTCATCATATTTTATTTGGATGACTTTTGAAAAATCCCTGATTCTAGTTCCATCGTTTTTATCTTTGGCTCAATTAAGCTTACATTATTTTACTAGTAAATACTGATATTTTTGAGTTTGGTTCTAAAAGTAATGTTCCGAGTTGTTTTGCTCGTCTGATTTGCAAATCCGCTTTGCAAAACATCAACATTTAAAAATCTCTTGGATTTTTCGATTTAACATATGGAAAGATTCCTGTAATGACAATGCTATTTGTTCTATTATATTAGCTTGATCAATAAAAACTGATGAAGTTATATGAATTAGATCAGATGCATTTGTTGACAACAATACTTGATACTTTGCACCATCACGTGATAGCCAGCCATGACAGCCATGATCTGGTTTGCATGAGAACGAATTCAGTCTCCCATGGCAAAAATGACTCTGTTATTTAATCTCCTGTCATGCCGTCACGCGATGGTGCAAGGCCTCTATTGTTGCACAATGACATGAGGTAGGTCCTGTAAATACTTTCCATACCTCTGCATCAGCAGACAGGATCAATATTTGTGGGAAAAGGATTATGAGATAAAAGTTTTTAACCTGATATATAATCTTTCTTTGTTGGTCTCAGGTTGAATACACCTTGATCAAGTTTGATCATGAGAACAAGAAAGCATATTTGAATCTGAAAGCAGAAGAATTTCTGGAAATTTTACAAGTGGAAGAAAATACAAATCCTGGGTAAGTGACTAAAGTCTCCATCGTAAAATATGCTCTACTCTTCCATACCTTGAACTGACAAAACAGGCTAAAATTTTGAGGTTAAAAAAAAACAAACTATAGGGCTTCTTCAATTATGACTTACACTTACATGTTGATTGACTCTGGGAGAAAAACTGGAGAACCCAGAAAAGCAAACAGCACATGATGGAACACATCAAACAAACTCAACTCACTATATCTATATAGCTCAGTTGCCATGATGGAACCAGTGACCCTAGGCATGAACTTAACTTAACACAGCAGTGGTTCCATTTTTATAACTTTTGAACAAATTAAGATGTCATCTATGATTAATAAGAGAAGCAGTCAATGGAAATCCATGAGTTGTTTATTAAATTGAGTATATCATGCTGATATTTTTGTATGATTTTTTCCCCTGTTTTAAAGAAATAATCCAACATCATGGAAACCAGAGTATGCAGGATACATGTTAGAAGGTAAATAAAAACATTTTTGATTTTCGTATTCTAGAAATTACTTTAACATTTTATGACAGACCCCTTGCAGCAGGTCGGAATGCAGCTCAATTTGAAGCACATAACAATAGGTTTCCAATTTAATCTCAGGTGATTGAAATTCTTTTGTTTTGTACTCCAAATTGTGCTGGCTGCTTTGACGTCACATGCAAGTGGTGTCATATATAGGGATTTCTTTACTTTGTGAAAGTGAAATCTGCATATCAAATGGTTATTAAAAAGTATTGATAAAAGATTAAATTCTAATTTTATGACAACAATAGGAATACTTTTATTTATTGAAAGTGAAGTCTGCATAACTAATGTTAATTAATAAAAATATCGGTAACAACATTTTTATTTTTAAAATAAGAAATATTTTGAATAACCTTTATTTATAAACTTTGAGAATGGTGTTCTGATTAAAGTTTGAACATAGTAACAAGGAGTTAATGAGGATTTAAATAATGATATGTTTTATTCGTGATGTAAGGTACACCAGGAAAACCACTTGGAGGCTGCATGCGTCATTTCAACACTATTGAGGCAAACATGAAACTAAGGTAGGGAATATTTAGTATTTTACGGCAAGAGGTGCAAAAATATGACCACATTGTATTTTAGATGCCCAAGATTTTTTACACACCTCATTGGGTAAAACAGTGTTCCTGTAGGCCCTTGAAGTCCTTGAAAAGCCCTTGAATTTATGACGCAAATTCAAGGGTGCTTTAAAAGCTCTTGTAAAGATGGTATTATTGAAAAGTCCTTGAATACTCCTTCAAAAGTAAAACTATTCTGTTTTGTGAATGAAATAATAAAATAAAAATAAAAAATAAAATAATAAAATAAAATTACAGTGCGGATACTCTAACCATGAACACTTCGAGGTTTTTTTGACATTTTTTCAACATTTTTCAAACTTTATTTAATGCGTTATCCAATCACGACAATCGTTAGGAGTTCTATTTTTAGCTTTCTCATGGGAACTACTGAAAAACTAAATCACATCAATTATATCGTGTGTTCTGATTGGATGATGCCTAAAAGTTGTTTCATTCCTTTTAAGAAGGAGATCGCTGATTGGATAGTTGTAAAAATGTAGAAAAAATGTCAAAAAAACCTCGAAGTATTCATGGTTAGAGTGTCCGCACTGTAAAACTTTAGGCAAATTTCCTTGAAAATTCAAATTTTTGTCCTTTATCTGTGTTTGGAAATCCAGCATGTCAAACCAGCCAACTTTGCATTGGAATGTGGTCGTACTTTTGCACTGCATGCTCTAACCTAATATCAGCATTGCATGTGACACTACTCCAAAGCAGAAATTATGTCTAGATGGTCATGAAAACATGTTTGAACAACATTTTATAAAATATTTGGGATAGTACACATGCTACGATTGGTCGAAAACCATGTTTGATGAGGATATCAAAACACGCATCATTTTAGCGTGCACGAGTATTACAACTGTCAGATTTTAATCTATCGCACGTGCTCATTGGTTAGTTTGAATAAGACGGCAGGTAGAGAGAATTTACTTAAATTTGCTTTTTTTTGATCTTTTCGCGAGTTTGTTATTTTATATAACAAATCAAAAACAGTTTTCTGTGTTTGATACTCTGATCAAAACACTTGGGATGTTGGGAGAACACTCGAGAAGCTGGAAACCACTCCGCTACGCGTCGTAGTTTCCTACGCTCCTCTCGTGTTCTCTCAATATCCCACGTGTTTTGATCAGAGTATCAAACACGGAAAACTGTTTTTGATCTGTTAAACAATATTTATTATAGAACTGGTGACTCAGTAAATCAAGTCATGTGTCAACATTTTTGCTGATTGTCTTTGTAATACATGTTATTGTTGATTTTAGGAGAGAGGAGGTCAACAGCTTATTAGAGCCTGATGAAGCTGTCTTGTCCATTGTTTCCTTTCCAAGGTGCGGTACTCTGAATTAGTAGGGATGGGGATATAGACCTGTATGCATAATATCATTCAATCTATACTTAAAGGATTGGAGCTACATACATGTACAGTGTAAGGGTCATACATTTAGACATACCAGGGCTTAGAATAACGGCCTGTCATCAGACATAATTGGTACTTGTCCAGGTCAAATCTTTCCCTTGCTAATCAAGGTATAAAAGAGTATGAAATAAAACGAATATAAAACAAAAAAATTGGCTATGAATAATGAATAACTAGAGGTTAAGGAGCTGTATACAATAACTGAGAGCTAAACTAATAATTTGGCTTCTTATCATGGCTGGCAACTCACTGGCCATTATTGTAACTCCTGCATATACCATCAGGCTAACATAAGTCTCTTAAATTTTAAAAAGATTCCAAGACAAAAATGAGACATAAACCTTGTTTATTCCCATGTTGAATGCAAGTTCTGACTAGTTCTTGTTTTGACAGGCTGGGAAGTCCAAAGTTTACTTTTCCTGAGCATCCTGTTACTCCTGGTGAAGGTGTCACCAGCTCCCTGTTCTATCCTGACCAGGCCATCTTTCAAGGTCATCCTAGATTTGCGTAAGTAACACCATTATGATATATATCCCTACTCCTGGTGAAGGCGTCACCACTTCCCTGTTCTATCCTGAACAGGTCATCTTTCAAGGCCATCCTAGATTTGCATATAAGTAATATATCTAGGTCTGAAATTACAGTGCACTGGGGGGGGGGGGGGGGGGGGGGGAGTGTGTATTTATGAACCCTGTCTTTCACCTTTAGACCTTGTTCAGTCTAAAAGACACAAAAATTGCTATGTTTTTAGGACCTTGTCAAGAAACATCAGGGAGAGACGTGGATCTAAAGTTGCAATTAATGTTCCAAGTAAGCATGTTATTCTTTCTATCATTTATTACACATATATACAAAAAAAAAAAAGCTTTCCAATACTGTACATACAGTATTGGCTAAGAGCAGTGCTGAAAAAAGGAAAAAGTGAAAATTTCAAAAATAGTTTCGATCAAACTTTTTCTAATTTCTGCTATAACTGTTAAACATTACTAAGTATCATCATCCCTCTCCCTTCCCCACTTAACCCCATCCAAAACCTGCATTGTCTGCAATGATTATTTTACTAAGAATAATTTACTCCAATTAATGTTTCTAGTTAGTTCCAAGTTTTTCTAAGAGTGTTATCTTGTATTGTGAACACAGTTTTCAAAGATGTAAACACCCCATCCCCATTTATCGAGGAGTCTCCTGAGGTGAAGGGTGAAGGTGCAAGTGCTTCTAAACCAGACCATATCTACCTGGATGCCATGGGATTTGGAATGGGATGCTCATGTCTACAGGTACTTACTAAATCCCAGAGAGCTTACAGCCAATCTATGATATTTTGTGAACTTGACATGATGATAAGTGCAATACATCTGTAGGTTTTCCTGGGGATATTGCTGCATTTATCATGTCATGTTCATTCAAGTTCATACTGTAAAGGATATAGAAATTTCTTTGAAAGCAGAAGTAAATCAAATTAATTTCAGAAGTAGTTTTGGCTTGAAAGTTAAAAGAGAGAATTGATGAAATAAATAAGCCACTTATAATAAGTAAGATAAAGTAATGAAAAATGTGGCAAATATAACTGTATTTAACAGTCTTTTTTTCCCCTTTTCTAGATGACATTCCAGGCATGCAGTATCGATGAAGGTCGCCACTTGTATGATCAGTTGGCTGTAGTCACACCTATTGTAGTAAGTTGGCCATTTTGAATTGTTGTATAAAATCAACTAAAATACCCCTCCGATATATAATCATGTCTATTGTTCTTGAGTCAGCCACTAATCTCTCCACTGATTCGCTGAGCCGATTCTCTACAACTAGTGAACTTGACATGATAAATTATACATTATCTATTATATAGGTTTTTGTGTAGAATAGAAAAAAACCTTTAGTGTGTATTTTGTTGCACAGATGGCCCTCTCAGCTGCAACACCAATATTCCGTGGTTACCTTGGAGATATTGACTGCAGATGGAGTGTGATTGCAGGCTCAGTTGATGATCGAAGGCCAGAAGAACTAGGACTAGAAGTAAGAATTGTTTTGTAGAGTCTAATCATAATAATAATTGAGGGTGACCATTGCCTTTTAGCACTGATAAACATGCGACCCCCTATATTTCACGTCTCTAAGTGATACAGGACTGCCATTTCATTTAATCATGAATCAGAGCCATGGTGAAGGTCTAACCATTTGTATATATTTTTAGAGCAAAGGTAGCACCTTCTACTCGATATTTTAAACCCTGAGTGTGAGTCTAGCCGAGGAGGCTTTGTACCTGCGACCTCTCGAACATGAGACCAGTGCCCAACCATCTGAGCCAACAGGGAGCCAGTAATTAATGTAATAATATATGTAAGCTAATAATTATTTTGTGTTTTTCTTTGTTAAAGCCATTGAAGGAGAGCAGGTTTGTGATTCCCAAGTCACGTTATGATTCCATCAGCTGCTATCTGTCACCAGAAGGAGCCAAGTACAATGACATTGAGCTAGTCATGGATGAGGACATCTATGACCAGCTGACAAAAAATGGTTAGTTTTTCTCCTATTAGAAATGAATCTCGTGAATCTAGCAGCCTTCAGTGAAGTGCCAATTTTCCTACATGCTTGCTCAAACATTAAAGAATAATTATTGAAAACTAGCCATTCAGATGCTACATGTATTACTGTAGGCTGTACGTGGACATACCAATTGCCCTACATGCTTGCTCAAACATTAAAAAAAATTTTTTTGAAAACTTGCCATTCAGATGGTATTACTGTAGGCTGTACGTGGACATACCAATTGCCCTACATGCCTGCTTAAACATGGAAAAAATATTCTGTTATTGAAAGCTTGCCATTCAGCTGGTATTACATGTAGGTTCTACAATCTATAATCCAGGAACACAGCGGTAATTTGGGATTTAAAACTGATCTAATGAGCAAAATCAATCCATATGCAGGGTTCTAGAGGGGGATTCTTTTTCCAAGCATTGTACGCTTTGGTAGATCTTTTTTCAACATGAGTGCACATCATCTTACAGTATTGTCACGAAATGCGTGCATCCACTATCCACTGTTAATGAAAGGATAATAATGCACAAGATGTTTTTTAGGTATTGATGAACTATTGGCCCGTCATTATGCACATCTGTTTATACGTGACCCTATGACGTTGTTCAAGGAGCACATCGATGAAGACGATACACAAAGCTCCAACCATTTTGAGGTAAATTGTGGCTCTAAATAAAAGTTATTAGAACATGAAAATCTTTAGGATTAGACTGTGAAACTTCATGTCAAGCTCTATTTTCACAATAAGGAAATGACGACATACTACATCTGTTAAGTTATTTACTTGCTGATTGTTTATATTTACTGCAAACTTTCTGACACAAAACCTCTTCATCATCTTTATAATCAAAGTCCGGAGCTAGCATAAAAAACAGCCAAAATAAAAGTCTTCATATGGCCCTCTTGGAAGTTAGTCTCCCCCCGCTATTAGCTTAGGGGAGTGAGCATTGCATGATGACACTAATAGCAGCTGAGTAGGAGACTGCTTTGAAGTGTGTCAGAATAAGAATGCTTAACCTTTATTGATTTACTTGCAACTTATTTTGTAGAACATCCAGTCAACCAACTGGCAGACAATGCGATTCAAACCACCACCTCCCAACTCACCTATCGGATGGAGGGTAGAGTTTAGACCAACTGAGGTAATATTTATTATATATTTTACTTCATATTTCTCCTACAGGGGCTTTTTAGTAGTGCAATGCATACAACATCGACACCATGCTATATTCTATACAACAGACTATGTGTCCCTCCAAAATATGCACAAAACTTTGTAACTCAGAGAAATAGCCCTTATTCGTGGTGTGACAATGTTTTCCCAATTCAAAGTGACAAACCTCTGGGGGAATAAAGAGCTATTCGGGATATTCGAAGAGTAAAAACAAAAGAAAATGAATTCTCTGGAGGTTTGTCGCGCTGAATTGGGAAAACATTGTCACACCACGAATAAGGTCGATTCTTCTAAGGAAGAGAACAATGCATTATTAAACTTGGTATACATACTGTATGAATACACTTGAAGCTTGATTACCTTTTATACCTATACTTCCAGAGTCCCTTTCGGTAGCATCTTTTGTTATGTTAATTTTCGCTATAGTCTTGGTATTCTCAAAGGAGTTTTTTGACATTTGTGAATATGAAATGAGATTTTGAAAAGGATTGCGGTAGTTTAGGTATGAAACGTCATTACGGTTAGGGTTTATTGAAGTGAGGGATTGAGTCTGTGAGTGTGATTCCTTGGAACCGCATTGCAGTAAATCAAGGTTCCGACTCAGACAATCGCTAACCAATCAGCGCGCGTTGCAACAGTTTTCCCAGTTCATGATAAATTAGCCAATCAGAGCTCTCGGTTTCTCTTCTCTATATTATAAAAGAAGTACCCAACAAAAGAAGCCAGCCACTTATCCTTTTCTCAATTATCTTTCAACTCATGTTTTCTGTTATGTATTTACATCGTGCAGGTCCAGTTAACAGACTTTGAGAATGCGGCGTTCGTTGCGTTTGTGGTGCTTCTGTCCAGAGTCATCTTGTCATTTGACTTAAACTTACTTATTCCAATATCCAAGGTATGAAGTGATTTGAAATTGCTTGCCTACAGTATGTACTCTTAAACCCTCAATGCAGAAGTCGAAGAAATCCAGGTCTCAAAAAAATGGATTATGCCAGAGCCCTCGTTCTTCGCAACAGGGCCAGAAGAAACGCAGACTCAGGGTACGAGATTGCAATGTTTAATGATCGATCAGTGTCCCCCTGCGGATCAGTGATATAGTTGCAAAATCATCAGAGCGCTTATCAAAAATTGCCTTTTATGGTCATCGATTGGCTCCTAAAAGAGAATGACTGAACAAACTAGTTATGAACCAATCAGAGCTGTCGTAATTAATGAGGCGAGAAGTTTGAATTTCCAAAAGTTGAGTTCGGCTTGTTGTCGTATGACTAAGATTGACCCTGAGGGGGTGGGAGAGGATTATTGTCAGGCGACTTGAATTACTCGTAGGTGGGAGGGACTTTAACTCATGATTCGAGTGATTGTTAGATCTAGTACAGTAGTGTAGTACTAGCGTCACGCTAGAAGACTGCCACATAAATAAAGTTGGGTACTGTACATAAACATACGACCTTGAGCAGCAGTGAGAGGCGGCGGGCGCATTAGTAGCGCACCACCCAAACCTTAATAGGCATAGGTCCTTATGAAGCTGATTCTTATGTAAATGCAATGTTGATGTATTAGGTGGATGAGAACATGCAGACTGCACAAAAACGAGATGCCGTTCGTCAAGGGAAATTCTACTTCAGAAAAACCTTGAAGAATTGTAAGTACCTTCAAGCAACTGTACTTGCACTTTACCCCACATATTTCTAACGTCACAGTTCAGATAGGAATATTTGATTGACGGGAGCCAAAAATCCATAGGTCTGGAGTCGTCTTTGTTGGAATTTTAAAAATCCTTTTGCAATTAATCCGGTTTTATGCAACTTCTTTGGTATTCGCAAGATAATGATGTCAGATCAAAAAAAAAAAAAAAAAAGGATCTACAAAATGGCTTTCTAGTAGTAGTTGTATCAAGACGTCTTCAAGGATGGCTGTCAGGTTGTAGCACAAAACTAGAGAAATAAAAAATCAAATCAAATCCTATTTTGCAGTTACATGGCCATCGTGAAACCCGCTTTAAAGGGAAATAAGCCTAATTCCTTGTTTCCTCATTTCAGACCTAGTGTCCTTCCCTCGAGTTTTTGTGTAATATAGGATAAAAAATCTAATTGTTATCAATGGAATGGTATGAATTCTGAAGCCTGGTTTTAAATTGCGACGGAATCGGAGTCGTAATTAGAATCGGAGTCAAAGTCGGAAACGGAAGTACTTCATGCGTGAGATTGCCAGTGAAAACCGCTCGTCATAAGAGTAAGCATAAGCCAAGAAATACGAAAATGTCTGATCCTTCTGACGCGCTTCCGACTCTGTTTTCTTGTTTTCACTTCGTCATATGCTGCTGCTTCTGACTCTGACTCTGACACTGTTTTCTGGTTGTCACTTCATCAAAAGCTGCTTCCTTTTCCGATTCCGACTCCTATTCAGTCGCAAGTGAAAAACAGGCTTTGAGAGGAAAGACAATCGAATAAGGTCTACAGTGTTTCATGAGAATGGTTGTTATTATTAACGATAGGTAAGCCCCAGTGTGCTGGCTCTGCCTGTTGCGAGCAACCAAGCAACACTTGTGATGACATAACACTGATGAGTGTGGATACCATCATCAATGGCAAGGTAACAAGATACATCACCAGAACCAAAAAAAATCTCGTATAATCATCGTCATTACATAAAATATATTATTACATATATTTATTATTTTCACGCTCAACAATAACATTTTTTTGGGGTTCATGAGAGGAATCGTGGGGCTGTTAATTTTAAAGATGCCATTTTCCAATATGACAGACAAAGCTTCAACTCTCTTGAAAACTGACAGACCGAAAAACAAAGTAAATGTGACTTGATTCAAAAACTAAAACCTGAAAGACGAAAAATTCGAACAGACCTCTACCTTGGGCGTCATGTTTTCCCATTACAGACCAAGTGTCATTCCCTAGAGTATCATTTATTTGTTTAATGGTTGTGCATGAAAAGACACATGATATTTTCACTAAACCGCGACTCCCGTACGAATATTCGTACGGGAGTAAAAAATGTTGGTAAATATTCGCTGAATCGACTCCTACAAATAATAATCGCGAGTAATTCGTACGGGAGTGAAAAATGTTGGTAAATATTCGCTGAACAGCGACTCCCGTACGAATAACAATTTCGAATAATTCGTACGGGAGTGAAGAACGTTGGTAAATATACCAACATTTTTCACTCCCGTACGAATTATTCGCGATTGTTATTCGTACGAGAGTCGCGGTTCAGCGAATATTATTGATGAACCATTAGATAATTGATGAGGGGTTGCAGGAATTTTGGTTGCATGGGTTTTTTTTTTTTGGCTCAACCCTTGCACTTTATTTTTTCGCGTACAGTTAGATATGTTTCTTCTAGCAGAAGAGGTTGCATGATATTTTTTGAGGTTTTTAAACTTAAAAGTGCTTGCTCGATATTTTTTTTGGGATTTACGCAACCCCCCCATCAACTATCTTAAGCTTGGCAGTGGCGTCACGACGTCACCAAGATGTCGGTCATTCAAACGCGTTTTTCTTTTTTTTTTTTCACTGGGTTTCGGCACAATTCTAAATGTTTGCTTATTAAGAATTTCTGCGGTATTCGAATTATAACTAAACTTCAACTTCATTATTTAAGCAATAGAAAACTTTTTCCGTGTTTACATAGCCTGATAGCAACACGAGGGGAGGTTGGGAGAATTCGAGACAGTTATACAAACCCGAGACGTAGTCGAGGGTTTGCATAACTGTCGAGAACTCTCCCAACCCCCCGAGTGTTGCTATCAGGCTATGTAAACACAGAGGAAAAAGTTTTCTATTGCTTTTATAAAATAAATACTAAGGGAAAACATTACCGCTTGCAAGAAAATAAATCTTTATTTGAATTTGATTATCATATCAAAATACAAATTCTCCATACATCACGAACTTCGATCGTTAGCCAATCAAATTGTGTGTAATAAACGCCAAGGAGGCAAATGTGAAGCGAGAAAGAATCGCTAGCTATTTTAAACATTTATCATTCTAAAACTTTAAAACAAATACAAAGAAATGTCCAAAGATTGAATAGAAATCTTAATAAAAGATTTCAGAATTGATTATCTTTACGAAAGTGATCAAAAGTGGATAACAAGTGTCACTGTGAATGGAATTCTCGGTTGAAAGAAACGTGGTTTTGCTCAATTTGACAGCGAGAAAACATGGCAGCGAAGTTGATTGTTTCGTCTTGCCTCGAGAAGATATTTTGTGGAGCTGAAGAGCTATCGCTGGAAAAATTTGAAGCTGCTGACTGTTTCCTTGAAATGCTTGTAGTCTTTATCGGGCGGTGCATTTAAATCATGTGAAAGCACGTCGCTGAACAACCGCAGCTGTCCTGACGGAGGACGTGTGTTGTAGCTCCTGAGGGAATTCTCTTTGCGGTGACCAACGAGAGATTGTCGTGATATTACGATCAGAAAGACCTGCATGAGACCATAGGGTTATGCCTGTGGCCCTGACCCAAGTCAAAATTTGGAACTTCGTCTTCAAAATACTTTTTTGGGGGCGTTTTGTTTCCTCGAAAGAAACTGTAAATTTTTAACTTTTGAACTTGTACCGGGAAAACAAGAAAATTGTGACGTCACAACTGTGTTTACATACCCTCATGCAAACATGGCTATCAACCAATCACAGCGTGCGTACTATTTAATTTATTTTATAAATTGAGATTAGTAAATATAATGATTATTGATATTATTAATCATCTGTAGGAAGGAGAGTTTCCAGGTCTGATCCCATTGATGAACAGTTACCTTAGCAACGTCGATGTGGACATTGACACTAGGTGTACGATTTCGCAGTATTTGAAGTTGATCCAGAAACGTGCTTCAGGTAGGAAATTGTCACGTGCCTTCATACTAGTATGGTTTGATAGGTGGTTGTAGTGTCGTTTGTCTATTTCCCCTCCCCTCCCCTTCTCTCCCTCACTCCCCAACTCCCCACTCCCCCACCCAACCAAATACATATACGTCCTTCTCTACAAAATTCCACATTCGAATTGAAACTGTTCTGGGAATTTTGCAAGCTCAATTTGCAACTTTGCAGCTATATTCCCAAAAGAATCAAATAAATGGCCGCCAAGTTAGTGCATTTAGCAGGAGATGCAAATGGCAAATCTTTAGCTGAATACCACCAACATGGCGGCGAAGAGTTAAAGAAAAGTCCCGTAAAAGTTTGATTTAAAAACGCGCGAATGAAAAAAGGTTACGACGTGTATTGCCAGCATTGATCACTCTACACGTAATTAGTGCGGGGCTAAAATCACCCGATTCTTTGAACTATTCTTTCCCCTTCCCGAATCTCACCAAGAAACTGAAGATATTTGCTATTGATCCAGGCGAATTAATGACTACTGCGCGTTGGATGCGTCAGTTTGTACACGACCATCCAAGCTACAAAAAAGACTCGGTGGTTTCTGAAGAAATCTGCTACGATCTCATGAACATGTGCAACAAGATTGCTAATGGTGAAGAGAAATGCCCCGAACTGATTGGAAACCACGTGTCCAAGACCAACAATGTTCTGGACAAGAAGTGTATACGAATACAGGATGAGATTAACAAAATGGAAGCTGAGAAGATAAAAGAGATGGGAATCTGAATCTAGTCTGCAAATTCATCAATTCAAACGGTCTCGCCAGTTGTAAATACCAATCAAATATTTCCAAGAACACGCCGGTCATGTTAGATGACATGCTGTTTAATAGGTCGTTTTTGGGTTATTTATCAATCACGCACGTACACTTAATTTCCATGTGTTTAAAAACCACAAAGGCAATTTGTAAATACGATCTTTCCTAGTGTAAACGTTCTAACGTACAATTTGAATCATAAATACTTCGTTATATATGCTTTAGTAGAACCTTACCAATGTCTTCTACACAACATTTTGGACAACTATAAAATCTTAGTGCAGTTTTCGTATAACTGAAAATTTCACGACACGAACACGGCCATGACACGGCAATGGATACGCCAGACCAATCACATTGCTCGAGAATTTACTCTCCATCCAATCAAATACCCGGAAAACGGCATAAACACAGCGCGGACAGGGTCACGCCTAGGTCACAGCACTTTTAGACCAATCATATTGCGCGTGAAAAAAATGAGCCAATTAAAATACTAGAAAATATCACGGTCACAGCACGGCACGTTGCGGCACTTATCTTTTCACAGTCATGCGAAAACTGCTCTAACCAGCAGAATGCGATAATTGACAATCATGATCATTCATTATTATCTATTACTATATATAGGTGTAATTCCCATGCTGCATCCAGACTAACGGTCAGGGAGCCTGGAACTTGCACCATAGGGCCAGTCATACTAAGTGACGTCATTTTTAGCGTTAATGATGACGTCACTTGTATGTGACGCCTTTCTGCAACAATTTCTGATAACTTCATTTTCTATCTATACTTGCATGAATAAAAAGTAAGAGAAATTATACACAATTAAATTCCGAATGAGGTACCCTGAAGGAAACTTGCCAGGTAATTCTCAAGTGTCATCAATTTACGACCCATAAACAATATTTATTTATCAGTCATTAACATATAATTAATGAGAGAATTAAGGTTGGGTTAATCCTTTATGCAGGAACATTGTGTTTAACAAATCGAAACGCTTGACGTCATTTCATGTTCGATTACCGTACAGACCCATAGAAAACTGGCTTTGATTTGTTTTTTTGTTTTTGTTTTTTTACCATAACAAAGTCGAAAAAATTGAACAAAAAGAGAAGTAAATACGGTAAAACCCCGCGTATAAGAACCTAGATTTTTCCAAGTCAGCCTGAACAGGTTCTTATATAAATGGTGCTTAACTTGAAATCAGGCTATCTAGGTTCTTAAATGGGTTCTTAATTTTTGGTAAGAAAAAGAGTACTGGTATTGGTGGGCGTGGCATTTTCTACATTAAATAATTCACACATTTTCTTGCTAGCTACATGGAATATAATAGAGTGCAAACATTAAAAGCACATAAATCTTACAAAATACAGTAGTGCTAAGTTATGCACAGATTGACTTTATATTTGGAAATTAAGAATCTACTTCGAAATTTAGCCTAAAATGGTTCTTATGTAAAGGGTGCTTAAAATGAAAATTCCATCCTGACAGGCTCTTAAATTTTAAGTTCTTATACGCGGGGTTTTACTATAGTTTTAAAAAGCCGTTTCATCCGCTCGCTCACTGCGCGTGACGGATGTCGTAAGCACAAGCAGGGCTAGGTTCTAATCGACAATGGTTCTAAGCCAATCAGCGCGCGAGAAATTTCCGAGTCATGGTGAGATATTTGCTTTTGGTGCATTTTGATGGATTGCAAACATTTTTGGTGTTTCTACACACAGAAATGACCCAATATGATGTAAATGGGTATAGATATCCCGCTGATCTGTGAAAGAAATTTTAAATTAGCCGATCAGAATCGAGAAAATGTGGTCGGTTTTACTTGATTTCCAGCCAAACAAATGAAAATAATAAGGTTGTTAATAAGCACTTGATAAAAGTGACTTGCACATCCTTGGGAGGGGTGTGTCAAGTGCAGTGTTTCTCACGACTATTACACTCCTGCTGTCAGTTTTCAACATGCCCAGCCTTTGACTGAATTTGCTCAATCATTCAACAGACCCCTTGCATGTGACGTCAAGGCAGCTTTAAAAAAAATTTCCAATCTCGTGAGAATTGGAACCTATTGTTATGTCCACCAGATTGAGCTCCAAATAGTTCCAAGGGGTCCATAATAGCCTATATATAGCTATACACATTATACAATGCTTAGTACTAGCATTATTGCACCGATTTACCAAATGTAACTTGTAAGTGTTTGTTAATGCTTTTTATACTAAAGAGGGTTTAACTGGATCATAAAGCCTAAACTTGCCGTTTCGGTCCTCGCAAATCATTTTACTATGTGCTCGGTTTGTTACTGTATTTATAACCTTTCTTATTATCGACGAAATACAATAAAACATCTCGTATATATACTACTGCTCATTCACCTCTCATGCACGGCATTAATGCGAGGACACGCGTGGTGCAATCTATTCTCGACTTTCACATCCCCATAATGCCTTGCGTTTTGGGGGGTAACCAATCAAAAAACTGTCCCAAATTGAAAGGTTTCTTAATTGAATTTATACTATACCTGCTTTTATCTGTAAAATACTGATTATCAGTTTATTCCAAGTTATTTTTGCGTGTACAGACCATCAAGAGTTTTGGTCTTACAGAAAATGTATTAACTTGCGAAAAAATGTTTAAAATCTACCTTAAACGTCTTCAAGCTTCTATCTTTTTCTGTTTTTTACTTCTTCATTTTATCTTTGGATACCAAACAAGGTATTTTCAACATTGTCTGATCAGCCTTCAGCAAAAGAAGTGGGTTTTTACCCTCTGGTTACCCCACAAAGACGCAAAGGCTTATGAGGATGTGAAAGTCGAGAATTGTTCAAACCAACATGGCTGTCGCTTGAAAAAGGCACATGGTGTTTACCACTACTCATTTCTAGTTTATTCGAGTTCCCTGCCGGAAATGTTGAGTGCGTAGCTATAAAGCAATGGTAATGTATTCCATAGAACTGGCGAAGACTTTCAACACGATGTCAGTATTTTGATGATAATAATGGGAAGTTCTTGTATAGCGCATTTATCCAACGTCTTAATGCGCTTTACATTTAAAACCAGTGGAGGAATCTACGCGCTGCATATTAAGGCCCTATTAGCAGCCGTGCAGCTTACAGTCATGAGTGTTTTTTAGTACATTAGTCTTATGCCTCCAGACAGGGATAGGCTGTTGAACCGGGAGACTATCCCCTACTCTTAGACGAATAATTTTTATTTTATTCTTTCATTTTGCGCTGGTAAAAGTTTGCCATGAAGTCAATGCACTAGGAACCTAAACACTAAGCACTTTCCTCAGGTTTGTGCACCACAGGAACTCCAAACACTTCCCTGAGGTTTGCGCACCACAGGAACTCCAAACAAGGTCCCTGTACATGCTTTTATCGGAAGGAAAATGGGAAAGAGCAGGAGCCCTTTACCTGGCGCGGAGAATACAACCGAAGAGTACCCATATCTCGAGTTATCATTTGCGAGGAATGGATTTTTTTATTCTTCAATGCTCGAAGGATTGGAAAACCTTTCTAAATAATGAAATAATATTGAAACTTTATTTATACAGCGCTATAGTTGCCACAAGTGGCCCAAAGCGCTTTACATAAGTATAAGATAAGACTAAACTTAAGTTACGATGTAATGCCAATATCAAATCACTAACAAAATAATAGTGAAATTGTGAAAAATAAATAAATACATAAATGTAGATGGTCCGGGAAAACAACTCCTACGGAAAAGTAGGCTTAATTGTTCAGCCGCTATCCACCCCTGCCCTGACGGTCTGGTAAAATGACGCCTGCTACGGAAGATACGTGAGTTGTATGCTCCGGGTAATGACGTCAGGGAAAGCGAAAATCAAATAAAATTTCAATGCTTTATTTTTGTCTTCACTTCACACGCTTTTGTTCCAATAACAGTGGAAAATCACGACTCAATAAATAACCAATCCGAGACAATGAAAAATCGAGGGTACTAGTCGTACCATAGTTAATAGAGGGGAATTAACTATGGTCGTACGCAACGTGTAATGAGTCCTGTCTTGCCCTAGCAAAAAAATATCATCAAAACGCGATGGTTCTTGATTTTAATATTTATCTGCGATTCGGTGTCAAGGAAAGGAAATCAGTGATATTTCGGGAATAATAACGTTTCATCTCGAAACTCTTCTGTGTTCCGGTTTTTGTATTTATATGTAGCTTGGTTTAGAAACTGGGACTTGACCTTTTGACAACTCGATTCTAGTCTTTACAATAACTTATTAATAGCTAATTGGTTATTTTTTGTCCATGAGGAAAGTCATATAAAAGGCTGATGTCTATTTGTTAAGTAACGAAAGAGGAAATCAATTACGATAGAAGACATGTTTATGAACATTCTTTATGGTGCCGATATTTGTTTAGATCTTATTTAATTAGTGCAACAAAATTGTAATAAATAACAGCCAAAGTAAAAAATAAATAAAATCATGCGGCACTCTGAGAGTAATTCCGCTATTTAGGTCAAACGTTTCGAACGGTTCTTCAAACCTTTTTAAAATAAATTCTGTTCAGATATTTTTGCAAGTTTTAGCATTTTTTGGATGACGTCATACCATGGCTGTGTTACAGAGGTCACGGGATAATCAAATCAGTTCGCAGTCCGCAAATTAGTTTGACAAAATTCTATTGTTTTATTCTCGGTGTTAATTTTCCATGGAGGAAGTATCCGTTTAAATTTAAAGAGAAAGGCATCGTTGGATACAGAAGTCCAATAGTTGTCTTGTATCTAGTGGTGCCTACCACTGCAAGGGTTTGTCAACAAACATGGATTGTCAGTACTGCTGTTATTACTTGGTATTTATAGCTTGTTGGCTGTGCTATTGTGTGATTGGTAAGTATTCTTACATCGAATATTTTCATCAAGGAATCAAGCTTTTTTCTAAACGTAGTGCTGTCAAAGTATGTAATAAGTTAGTTACACTCAATTGTCCTGTTAAATTTTTAATCAATTTTTTAGACATGTTCATGACGAATCAATAATTAATTTAATCACGTTCCAGTATGTAAATTCGTAAAAACCTAATATTTTCCCAAAATAATGCCGATGTGTCTTTGACAGTGCAAGGGTTTTTGAACATGGGTTGTCGGTACTGCTGCTATTTCGCATACTTGATATTTACTGCTCGTTTGTTGTATTATTGTGTGATTGGTAAGAACAGGTTCCTCAATTGATATTCATTAACTATATTTAAATCATACATAATGTTTTCTACAACGTAGATAATTTTTCTGCTCAGATTGCTAGCGAAATTGATTGTTAGAAAAAGGAATTAATGTACTGATACTTGTAAATTATATTTTTTCTTACAGCATCTCATAGTGATTGGCCAGAAGGATATTATGGCTTACCAATGGCAAATACTGGTTGTCCTAGTGGGGCATCATTTGATTGGAAGAGTGGATGGATATACCAAGACACTGAAGACAATAATCCAAGGAATGACAAGTCAGTCAGTTTTCATATCGAGGGACAGGTACAACCTAGCAGCATCAATAGGTCATTCTGTATAAAGACGCAGATCACTAACGATCAACGAAGGCCTGTTTGGCCAGCAGGTATAAGCTGGAACTGCCTGATTTCTTTAACTGTCAATCTATGTAATAACACATATTTGCTCTACTACAGGCACATACTGCATTTACCAAAGAACGAATTATTGTCCTTTGGGCTTCAATTCTGGCTTCATCAAATGGGACGATGAAAATTCCAGCAACGGAAATAAAGCGAAAGGAACTTTGCCTAAAGTCGACTCGAGAAATTCCGATACAAAGATATACTTTTGCTGTAGAAATGACGGATACAAGTCAAATCCGATAGATCTCCCAACGAATTCGCCGTTTTATCTATTTGCGCATCAACAGATGTCTTGTCAGCAAGTAAGATGGGCAGTGGCAACATCTGAATGGATTGACTATAACACAGAAGATGATTCTAACCGTGATCATGTCAAAAATCCAGCTCCATATGTCCAAACAACTCGCGGACAAAAAATATACTACTGCTACTATACAAGTGAGTTAAATCATCTTCATTTAATCATGTAACCTGATGTCATTTTGTTGCTTCTCTAATTATAAGTTGGCATTGCCTTATTCAATGGGCTATTCTATTGAAGTCCTTCTGAAGTTGATAAAAAAAAGTTGCTCTTCGCTCTTTCGGGAGATACATTGCGGGCGGAGGGAGGTGTTTTAATCGGCATTACCCTTTAATTACATTATATCCACCTGGTTAAATGCTTTTATTAGAACTCTGAACATGTTAACTTTGATTTTAGGTTGTCAGTACACACTTAATGCAAGTAATGGGATGATCAATTTCCCTCGTCACCCGGGAAACTATGCAAATGGTCAACTTTGCTCGTGGAGAATTACCGTCAAAGCTTTTCAAACTATCGAGGTTCATTTTGCACATTTTCGTCTCAGTGACGTTAATGATCAGCTGATATTTTATGATGGAAAAGAGGAATCTGATCCTCTTCTTGCTACTTTACATGGTAAAAATACAGAAAGTGAAATAACTTCACAAGTCTGGCGGTCCAAAACGGCGGATCTGTTTGTCGTTTTTCGTTCCAATCGCGTTAACACTGCCTCTGGATTCCAAGCCTCATACAACGCAATTGGTAAGTTCTTAATAACGTTGAGAAACTTAAAAGGTAACGATCTGTCAAGGGCAACTCAAGAAACACAGTTTTAGGGTACTTATTAAAATCACTTTCTTTTATTTCAAATCTAGCACAATGCTTTCTTGATAAATACTTACTTCAAGAATGAATTGCATGTACGTACAGGCATCTAAATGACCGAGTTGTAAACAGCAATTCCCAAATACCGGTCAGTTTAAAATGATTTATTTGAAATCAATATAAATCAATGTTTACTCGGGATAAGAAAGAGATCAATATTAAAGTACAATCAAAGAATAATAATTTTAGTAACCGCCATGCACTAAAATGAATTTCATTTTCTCATTCAGTAAATTTATGCAGAGAAAAATTGCAAATAAATCAGTAATATTATATATTTTAAAAAGATTAAAAATTAATCATATCTAATATAATATAATTATATTATATATAATATATATAATTATATCAAAAATAGAGTGCAGATTAAACCTTTAGAGTTGTAGAGCCACTTTCAGCTGCAAATTGCTGTAAACACGATTGATTTACTAGATGATATTGGCACAAGATTTTATAAAGGAGTATGAAGTAATAATTAGTAGTAATGTACAAATAATTTTCTTATTTTAGGCACTCCAGCAGCAACAACAGCTGAAGTAACAACAGCTGAAGTAACAACAGCTGAAGTAACAACAGCTGAAGTAACAACAGCTGAAGTAACAACAGCTGAAGCAACAACAGCTGAAACAACAACAACAGCAAGAATAACAACAACACGAACTAAAGCAAAAACGACAACAGCAAGAATAGCAACAAGAAAAACAACCGAAGCTCAAGTGGTAACAGAGAAAACAAAGCCAACAGAACTCGCATCATCACCAAGTCATCCTACTTCAAAGTTATCCTCAGAGCCGTCATCACTTCCCAAATTTAATTCCTCTAAAAACCATGAAGCATTTAAAAAGACATGCATACAACAGAGCCAATCAACTCTTACTGCTGTGGCCATTGTATTACCGCTGATATGCCTGATTGCAGTCATTGCCATGGCAGTATATTTGTTCTTGCGATTAAGGTAAACAAGATAAATAATTTTGATATATAATTTTCTCATATGAGGGACCGGTTATGGGAAGTAAGCTATAAGTCTATTGTACCTACATATCAGACTCTCATACTAATACTCTCATTGTAGTCGAAGATTGCACAGATTAATATCACTTCTTGTGATATTACTAGAGAACCTTGGATCCGATGACGAGTTGAGAAGTTTCGGGGGGGAGGGGGGGGGTACTCCCATATATGGACTATACGGGGATGATCCGCTGAACAGGGTATGGTTTTTCGAGCTTCTTGTCATAAACAGGGTATGCAATTTCACTCAAGTTCCAAGTTTTTTCTGAGTTTCTTGTCATATTCAGGGTTTCCACTTCCGTATTGACCGAAACTGGTTTTTATGGTCGTCAAAAAACAATACGCGAGGTGACATGATAATTGAAACAGGAACTCAGTGCAATAAATTATAACTTTTGTCATAAACAGGGTCCACAAATTTGAGTTTTTATCATAAATAGGGTACCCCTTTCAGAATTTCAGCGGAACACCATACCCAAATTCTGGCGGAAACTCTCCCCCCCCCCCCCCCCCCCCCCGGGAGAGGGGGAGGGGACTCGTACTCGTACTCGTACTCGTTCTCGTACTCGTCATCGGATCTAAAGGTCACTAATGCTAGGCTTTCTCAAACAAAACAAAATTCATGACGATGGGACTGAACTAAGTACATTACTTTGTTGTCCCCCGTAGAAAATTACGTAAGAAACCAAGCGACGTATCTTTAAGGTGAGTAGTAATCAACGCAATCATTTGATTGGTTGAGATATAATATAACGAAGTATTCCTTTGATGAATTTCTCTTGCTTACTTGTCATATAGATATACTACCACTACAGAGTCAGTAAATAATCCTGCATACATACCTAGGTAAGTTTTGTTTGATCCACTTTTTTTTTTTTTTTTTTTTACCTCATATTGACTTTCTGCGGTGTTGCGAAGAAGGGTAAAGGCGAAACCGTGAACACGCAGACCGCTGAGCAACGCAGGCTAGATGAAACCCAATATCGGAAATATCTAATTGAGACCATTTGAAAAATCTTGTTTTCCTTCTCATGAGACCAAAGCTATAGAGGATATTACATGGGCGCGCGGAGATACGAAATTTATCTTCGAGTGTTGAAAAGATCTCTCACAAGTGAGCGCAGCGAACGAGTGAGAGATTTTCAACACAAGAAGATAAACTTCGTATCTCCGCGCGCCCATGTATTATTCTGTTTATTATATAATCATCCATAAAATCAACTTAACAAGCTTTTTATTATTATAAAAAGTTTTTATCTATAAACTAATAGCTCAAATACACATGATAACGATACTTATGTTACACACGGTACTTTTGATCCCGTTCGAACCAATAGTTGACACGTTTTTGCTGGAACTTATATTTACTGCTTCTTTCTTTGAGATCTATGCTCAGTACATGTGTGTAAGAATATATCCCTATCTATATCTCTGGTTACAAAACTACTATCTGGTTACATGAACATTTCGTCACACACTCTAATATTTACATAAAGACTTAGTCACGAAATGCCGTACTAGTTTTGTGTCTCACATACTCCCCCACTTAAAATGATGTCCTCCTGGACATGACAAAACACTAAACATAAATCAGACGTGTACACTATTCAAAGACTATCTACAGATTATAGAGTTCAAGTGAATTGGGTTGATCAGGCCCAATCAGTTCATTGCTGTCTCGTTTTCTATAGTCCATATGACTTCTCTTGTCCGCCGGCGCTGGGCACGTCGTCTCTCTAATGTTTCGTGTAGTAGGACGTGTGTAGTCCCTGACTAATCATTGTGTATTTGACACAGTCCCGTTCCAGTTTTTTTTTTTTTTTTTGATAAACTATAAGAATAATATGTTAAAAATATATCTGTTAGTACTGCGGGTTGTAAGTGTTGTAGCCATTAAACTGTTGGCGATACACTGTCCATGGGTATACAGGTTGGTTGTAAGGTTGTTGAACTTGTCCTTGTCTAGACAAGACTGGTGGGTTGATGAAGGTCCCTCCGTGTGCAGGAGCGGGGTAGTGATACGTCCCTCCGTAATAAGGGTAAGCTGCGATACCATTTGCATGGTACCAGTTAGTCATTGGTGTCCCAAGAGTGTTGTAGGTTAGCGTCTGTGGAGGGCGTCTCTCGCGGACTGGTCTGCCTTCCGGTTCTGTAGGAGGAACTGCTTCTAATTCTGGTACATTTATTTCACTCGGCCACGAGGCTTGGGGGTCTGGTTCAAACAAAACTGGAATCTTACCCTCAGTCGGACCAACCTTTGCTGAGCACTTTATAATTGTTGCTTGCTTTTTGGGTATTACAATGTCTCGCTTGCAAGTTTTAATTTCGGCAAGTTCGCAGTATGGATCAACCGCGCGCAGCGTACTCACTAGCCCTTCTACGTCGCTTCTTTTCAGATGAGTCATTGTCGCCGCCATACTGTCTACTATTTCGTCCTTTGTTTCCCCTTCACGTTTAACAAGTTCTGCGATAACATTGTACCCAATAATAGGTGTGTCTAATTGGTCTCGTGAAACCAAGAAAGGAACTTTGACTTTAGCTCCCTCTCCTCCTGACAAAAGCTCAAAGTCTATTTCGACCCAACCCTCAAATGGGAAAGGGGTACCGTTGGCCGCTGTCAGGTTTAGATTTTGCCCATCTAAAAGTTCCCCTATTTTACGCACGGTAGTCCCATCCATTTGTTTGTCAATCCAGTCTTTGGGGAGGATAGAAACCTGAGCCCCAGTATCCCATAATGCATCAGTTTTGCGACCATTTAACAAACAAGTTATCATGCATTTCTTCCCCACCAAATTAACAACTTTGGTGAGTTGTCCTGGCGTGAGGTGTGTGCGGTAAAATCCTTGTTCTCTCATCTCTTCATTCTCTTGCTGGGTGAGATAGCCTATTGCATTGCAAAGTGTTTTGTGCTCATTCCAATGTGCAAACTTACACGCACTTGAACAGTAATTAACACTTTCGCATCCCGAACAAAGTATGACTGTTTCTTGTTTCCCTTGTACTCCGCACGACACGCACACATGGGACTCTTTGTTTTCCCGGACTACTCCCTGTCCCCCGGGCGTAGCCGTCGGGAGTTTCCCGACTTTGTTTTGCAACCCCGCGCGAAGTGTTCACCCGATCCACATTTAAAACAATGACTACAACTTTCAGCGTTGTTTTCTTCACATTTAGTGCAACGGCGAACATTCCTCTCTTCCTTCCTTCTTTCGCGCGGTTTATTTAAATCCGATCGAATTGCAGCCACTTCAGCCTGAAGAGCCTTGAGCGTTGCCATGTAGCTATCTTCACTCTGTGCTTTCCCACTGCCATGGTTCTTTGGCGCTGGTATTTTTCTATCGTTTTGTTCGACAGGAGCGTGAATTTGATTAACGAGCGCTTTGCGTGACCCAGGACTCAGTTTACTCATGCGCTCAGACTCTTCCGACGCCGCAGCATTTAATTTCTCCATTAGCTCTTCGTCACTAGCGTCAGCGTTTAACAGATGTGGCCGAAGCTTTGTGCGTATGGATTCCGACTGCAGGCCGGTCTCGATCACGTGGCGAAATAAACCATTTACTAACGCAGAGTCATACTTAACAGTTCCTTCGTTCGTTTGCGATGCAAAGAGAACTTGTTGGCGCAAATCCATGACTCTAATTAGAAAATCTTGCGGAGACTCCTTCGCAGCCTGACATGCCGTTGTCAATTCTTGGTAAAGCTCTGTACTAGATTTCTGTTTATAATGTGCTTTTAGAATCTGCTCAAGTTTTCCTATCGTTAGCGCTGGCATCATTTCTAAATAAGATCTTAATTTAAGTGATGGACTAATCGCTCTGATCACGCCTTCGATTACTTCTGTCTCGCTGTATTTGTTCTTAAGACCAACCTCGATTTGCCTCAAGAGACTTACGAGAGACAAGCGGTCTTTGTGCGTATCTCCTCCAATCATACCAATGATACGAAAATCGCGCCTGAGTGCATTTCGTACATCTACGACGCCTACGTCACTAAGAGTACATACCGGTTCGATTGCTTCCTGTTTTGATGATTTGTTATCTGGTTGTAGAGATACCAACTTTTCGTTTGCTTCGTTGATTTGCTTCTGGTAATCCTCCATCATCTTCTTGAAGTTCTCTTGCATCTTCTCTAGTTCTTTCTTCGCTTTGTCGTATTCAGCATCCTTCTGCGCTGTGTTGCTCTCCTTGGTGAATTTGCCGATGTCTTCAATGACTAACTGTTTGTCCTCTGAGCTCTCTATTACTTCTTCGACTGTCCTCCGTATTCTCCTCGATAACTTTAGTTTTCCTTCATCTTCACAAGGCACCTTGAGGTGTTCTGCTAACTCCTGCAAGCGTTCTAGCGACAAATTTAAAATTTCTTGCTCCAATCTCAACTGCTGAGCCTCTAAATCAAAATCCATCGTAGCCGGCTTGGTCTGTTATTACACCACACCCCCAAATCTTGCAAAACCACGTTCTCTAAAGTTTTCTGGCGTTCAAACGGACATTAATTCCTCTTAGGCCACGTACATCAAGTCTTCAGTACCATACGAAGGGAATGCTTGACTTATTTGCGATGAAAGCATTCAAAGGAACGCTAATTTCGTATCCATGTGCGTCCAACACAACATCAACTTCTTTGACCACGAGGTCAATCGTCTTCCAGGTCTAGAGAACCGCCTTTTTACGAGAAATTCCTCGATTAGCGGTCCTGGCGGGGTCGCCAAAATGTTACACACGGTACTTTTGATCCCGTTCGAACCAATAGTTGACACGTTTTTGCTGGAACTTATATTTACTGCTTCTTTCTTTGAGATCTATGCTCAGTACATGTGTGTAAGAATATATCCCTATCTATATCTCTGGTTACAAAACTACTATCTGGTTACATGAACATTTCGTCACACACTCTAATATTTACATAAAGACTTAGTCACGAAATGCCGTACTAGTTTTGTGTCTCACACTTACACATGTGAAAATAACATGTTATTTTCACATG
Organism: Actinia tenebrosa; assembly: GCF_029948245.1. Lineage (NCBI taxonomy): Eukaryota > Metazoa > Cnidaria > Anthozoa > Actiniaria > Actiniidae > Actinia > Actinia tenebrosa. The sequence goes on from NW_028292569.1 coordinate 17,603,539, forward strand.
TGAAAATATCAGTTTTTCGAAAAGGAGAAATAATAAGGTATTTTAAAATATTTAAATAAGGTATTTTATGGATGATTACATGATAAATAGGGATATATTCCAGCGAACAGCTATTCAAACCTTATGTTAACTGTCTTTGATCTGGGACTATGAAGTGATGACTTGTAGCTGATGACTTGAGCAGGCCAGGATCTGTGTCAGGATATAAAAAAAATTTTGAGGGGGTAGGGGTAGGGGATTGAAATTAAAGTATACCAGGGAAGTAGCAAGGGGAGCAGGGTTTGATCTCACCCAAAGAGGGTGGGTAGACCTAAAGCCTGATACTAAAGGAGGGTCCTGAAACCCCTTTCCTTGCACTCTTGCAGCTTACTTAAAGCTATATTAAGTGTATTTTTTCAACATTAAAAGTCTACCATATACAAATACTTCATCTTTTGTACGTTGTGTTTTCATGCATCAGTGATGCTGTAATAGAGGCGAGGGCTCCAAGTACTAACATCGAATATGAAGACAACAAGGGAGACATTTACCACGAAATTGAACCGAGTAGACAAACCACTGCTACTGACAACCCTCTTTATCAAAGCTCAGATGAAGACAAACATGTCTATGCAAGGTATGTATAGTGTGCTGACCATGATAGTTGAGGTATACGGGGGTCACTTTGCCAACTGGGCTATGGTGGTGTAAACGTAACTTGTGTTGCAATTATGAAAAAGCCGCGCACTCGATATCTCAGGTATTTTAAAGTCAATTTTGCATGTCGTATAGTCCTAAAAACTGTATTTTCTTTCTCCACAGTTTTGCATGATAATCAAGACCTCAAAACAAAAAAACATAGGTGGTTTCACAAATGACATAAAACAGTTAACTTTATAGGAATTGGGAGCTTAGTATTGCTTTAAATAGATAGGAATGCACTGGTGCTTTTGAGGAAGTTTACTGATTCTGACACATGAGTAAAATAATATTTCAAACGTCTGTCGAATAGGAAAAAAAACAATTGCTGATTAGCAGAGCCTCTTTATTTCCACTTGCGCGAGTAATGAGGATCACTACTACCATTATACAAGGAAAATATAGCACATTATCCGGTAGAAAAATAGGTGCAAAAATAGTTGCAACATGAAATGCATTATGGCACTTATTTTCCACTAGGATAATGTATTTTATGGCTAAAAGCGTCCCATGACAAGTAAAAATTACGTCACCGCAAAGGAAGTTTTTCTTCGATCATTTTTCCGCATTAGCATTTGGGATCGATCGCAATTTTTTATTTCTGGTCTTGAGCTTCAGTACTACATTATTATCATAGATAACAATTTAAAATATACGGATCAATGTTTTATTATGTTTTAATTGTATTGCATGATAAAGAGTCTATGAGATAACTCGGGCATGATAACAGCTAGTTCTGATAGTCAATTGATACTTCACAATTTTGGTAGATTAGATTTTTCAAACATTGAGTAGTAAATATGTACAAAATATTGATAGAAAATTGTGAATTGAGTGTTTATTCCGATAAATAATTTCAACTTAAGGCATTACTTGTTTCTTTATTGCTGGGCCGTTATCAAATCGAACATGCCATTTAGAATTAAAATCATTGATAATGATTTATTGATATAGGGAGCCCTTCCTATAACCTTCCTATGTATATATAATCAAAAACGCTGACAATCCAGAGAGGTGGTTAGTATGAGGTGTAGACACTGAGGGCATTTACTGCCAGGGTTTCTTTGCGTCCAAAGTGCATGGTTCTTTCAAGTGCCTCCGATACTAATACTTGATACTATTAATGCTAACAATCATAATAATAGGTCCACTATCATAGAGCTACCAAGCAGTTATGGCAGCTATTTAAAATGACTGAGCAGGCCTTTGCAACGTGAGAGGACTTCCTCGGTAAATAGCGTTTATGTTGTGTCAGCAAAATCGAGACTTTAAATATAATAACATTAAAACTTGCTGGCTGCGGCCATACTGAAAGGTACCCGAGCCTTTTGGTAACACCCATTCTTTTCAAAATCGATGATGCAGCTTCCAAGAAACTCAAACCAAGCAGTTATGGCAGCTATATAAAGTGAAAGAGCAGTTCTTTGAAAGGACTTCCTCGGTAAAATTTAGCGTTCATGTTGCGTCAGCAAAATCAAAATTTTAAAAATGATGACATTAAAACTTGCTAACGACTGCCATACTGAAAAGGTACCTGAGCCTTTTGTAACACCCAAGCTTTTCAAAATCGACGATGCAGCTTCCAAAAAACTCAAATTTGATCCGAAAATATCTGTGATAATGAATAGGCGTGAGTTCATTCCTCGAATTTTTTCATTGCTTTGACTTCTGCGCACTATAAGAAGTCGAGTGAGGTGGATGCACTTGCTTTCTCGATCCTTTTGTGGCGTCTTTTGTCCTTGCTTTAGGTAGTTGGTACCTTTTGCTGGAAAAGTTGGGTATGACTTTCGCGTTTTTTCTTCTCATTAGTTTCCCAACTATGAAAACCTAAAACAAATTCATAAGATGTGAGGGTTCATCGTACATTGAACAGTCCCTCTATAAAGCACCTTTCATTAAACAGGCAGTTAGTTGCACGTTCAGCGTTATTTTCTAGGTCCCCAGGGCATTTGAAGGGGGTGAAATTAGGGTCCAAAGTCTTGGCGGGAAAAACTAGGCCACGTGTGAACTCCGCCTTTCCAGTCGAAAGATGGAAATTCTTTATTCAGTGGACGCCCTTTCGTTAAAAGGACACCTAGTTGCACGGTCCCGATAATGTTTTATTTCCTATATTTTCTATCAGTTAAAAAACCTCTATCAGCCGACACCCTATGTAAACCGGACCCCAAAGGTGTGTCCCCTTCTTGGTATAACACTGTATAAATTCGTATTAAATAATACGTCCAAGACAAACAATGTCTTCGTCTTATTGACGATGGAATTAAGGATCATAGGTGAATGAAACTTAAGCTTTATTTCTAACTTATACGATTTTTATGCAACACTAAAGATTACCATCCGATGAAAATGTTTGTTCATGCATCTTCCCCTATTATTCTTTTCGCAGAGTTTGATTTCGGCGTTGTTTTCGCAATTCAAATTAAAGCACTTACTCTTTTATCGTGAACTGCTTGTGGAACAAAGTCACAAGTGTAGCCGTCTCCTATGTAACCCTCTGTACACACGCATGTGTTATCTTCGCAGTAAGCGTGCGGATCGCAGTTATAACATCCACCTGAAAAAATGAAGGTCATATTCAATTTTCTTTAAAATGGAAAATAACACATAATAGCAAACTTTAGAAAGGTACTATGTGACAAACCTCTTGGCTGTCCTAAGGAGTCTGACGGATCTGGTGCTGAAACTGTCAACAGATTCAAAATTCGTTAACTAAATCATGTGAAAGTTTAATGAATATAAAGTGGAACAGTAGGTTACGCTTATTTGTTCCCACCAAATATAATGCATACCGTGTCAATGTAGTGATGGTAATACCTTCGCTCTGAATGTTTCAAAAAGTATGCACCAAAATATCAGATTAGAGAGCGTTCAGAACCTCATTCTTTCTTTTTTTCCTTTTTCCTTTCGAGTACGGCCTGTGCTATTCAAGCTTCTCCATTTGTCAAAACCTCGATGGATACAACTTTAGGTGCTGGCACCTCCTTGATTATATTGGCATTACCAATGCCAAGCACCTTGCATGTACTAAACATAAGATGTAGTTGTCTCAAAATGATAACTTGTAAGACCTACTTACTTTCACAGCTAAGGCCTTGCCAGCCAGATATACAATTACAGTGATATGACCCAAGCGCTTCGGTACATGTTCCTCCATTTTGACAAGGATTTATAGGAAGACATTTGGCTTCAACTTTGTGGAAGAATAAAAAATACATGCAAATGTTAAGTTAGGTGGGAAGAATAAATTTACTAGACAACTACGTTAGAATACAGTGCTGCTAGCTGCTGGTTTCCAATGTAGTCCATGTAATTTTTTCATGTAACTGTACTAGTATACTTACTTCCACAGTCCTTTCCTATCCATCCAATGCGACAGTCACAGGTATAGGAGGAACCAACTTGGGCACAAGTTCCACCATTTTTACAAGGCGAAGGAGAGCAGGGATCGGTTACTGAGAGAAGAATGAAAAATAATTTTGCAAGACCTTTCATTTATTTTTAGGAAAAAATGATAGTAATTAATTGTAAGCAGCGTTATGAATGCAGGTCTGGTCAGGTTTTGAAACTATTCTTTGCCTTTTTGCAGTTGGATTCAAAAATTTTAATTGAATACAGATGTTGCGTACTCTAGAATCAAAAGTATAGTCAGCCAAATGGGAGACAAAAACCTTTACTGACTTTTGTAGGATAATACTTTGAGTGATCCAAGAAAAACAGAGACACTGTTAACAATGGGACACAAGAGACACTATCAACAATGGGAGCCCTGAGACATGGATGTACCCAATCTTATTTCAGGCCAATTTTGATCAGTAACGATGATCTGCTTAGATCTAGACTATAGTTTACTGGACCATATGTATGTTCCATTCGCTTTTGAATGTAGTCTTCAAACACTTACTGTCACAGTTTGTGCCCTTGTATCCTGGTTGACAAGTGCATTCATATTCTTTCTCCACTTCTGTGCACGTGCCTAAATTCCTGCATGGATTTGGATGACATTTGCTTTGCTCTGTGAACAAGACTTTGTCAGTATCACTAAAAATAATGCAAAAAACTTACAACGTATTGCAGAGTATTTTGGTACCATTCGGTCCTTTGCAAATCAATATTTTAACTATTTCTAATCAAACGTTTTCACCTATAAAGTGAGAATATACCTTTTCCATCTGTAAATTATGACATACCTTCGCAGTGAAGACCTTTGAAACCGTCTTGACAGTGGCATCTATAAGAGTCCTCAAAAGCCGTACAGGTTCCACCATTTATACAAGGATTGATATTACAGTGACCATTTTGTGTTACTGGTGAAAAATGCGATCAAATTCAGTATGAGTGAAAATTTGGTATATAATTCATATATTGGTTTCACTTGACGTGATTTCATGAGCATGTCTCGTACGGAACCTGTTCAATTAGCGGAATCGCAAGCGATAATTTTTGGATTCGTGTTTGACCATCCCTCATGCATGTGGAGCAGATAAACAGACTCAAATACTTTTAACAATTACTTAGTAAAATCTGGACAATAAAAGACTGAAACGAAATTACAGTCGTTCTTACCAATATAATGTTGATGGTGATGATGAACTTCATGTGTTGGTCCTGGCTGAGGAATTATGACTGGGTAAGGAACACGCTGCACAAAGACTTCTGGCTCTGATGGCACCGGAATGGGAACCTTTTCGGGTGGTGATTGGATACGAACAGGGTACGGAACTCGTCGAATCTCAGGAGGCTGTCGGATATAAATAGGATACGGTACATGGTGAACTTGGCCAGGTTGTGGTACGCCAACAGGGTAGAAAAACCTTTGTATAACAGGTGGCTGTTTGACAGGAACTCTTACTGGATAAGGTACTTCTTTGATTTTTGGTGGCGATTGGACAGGAACTGCTACTGGGACTGGCACATTGTGTATTTGTGGAGGAGACTGAACTGGCACAGGAAATGGAACCCTTTGGATAATTGGTGGAGACTGTACAGGAACCATAACAGGACGCACTTCAGGCGGTCCAGGAACTGATACTGGAATACGGTGTATTTCTGGTGGTCCAGGTACCGGCACTGGAACAGGCACATGATTGACAGGAAGACCATGTATTCCAGGCATCGGTCCTGGAATAGGCATTTCTGGATAGGGTGGGACAGGCCCATCCAGCAGCATATTAAGGTTTCCTTTTAAGTGCACGACCGGTTCGCTGATATGAGTTGCAGCATGATGATGATGAATGATAGGTGGGTTTAATCCAAAATTTGGTAAAGCTGGCGAATGAAAGTGCCCGTGGCCATGGGCGATAGGAGGCCCTATAACAGGAAAAGGCAATGGCTGGTGAAAATGTGCAATCGTTCCTACATTGCCTGTATTGCCATGTTCCGTATTGCCATACGAAGGATCCATAACATGAATACTCTTGTGCATTCCTGCATGAGGCTGGTAAAAGCCATGCTCATGTATACCTATGTTATGTATAACTGGAGACACCATATGCGCCCCAAGTGGTCCATGATAGTGCATGCCCATAGTGTTCGTTGCCAAAGGCCCATTGTGGTGACCTGGTAGTGTATGTATATTGTTCCCCATTCCATTGACCATTCCGTTGTTCATAGCTTGATTCCCTTCAAACCACCCTTGCCTTTTCATGTTGGTCTCATCAATATTTTCCATTTTACCATGGGATTTCTTTGTCTCTGTCTTGGTTTCCTTAGGCTTTGATGCGTTGTTATCTTTGTCGTTTCCAATTACCCCGGAAGTAGTTGCAAGGAGCGTAGCCAGTGAATTGGACGATGTCCTATCTTGCTTTTTGGTCGGGTGGTGCTGACCACTTTTCTGTGCACCATACTTATCTAGAACATCTAGAGCTTTATTAAGAAAGTTGCCAGCCCTGTTGCTGTTGGTAGTACTGATGCATTCTGAGCCACGACATTTGGTGACCCATCCTGTGGGACTAAATCTACCTGCGATTAATTGTTCTTCATTGTTGGAATCTTCCTTGGTCAATTTAATGCCTTTATAAGATGATCCCGATTTAGAATCTTGATGCGGATGCTTGAAAAACACATCTTTTACGTCTTGTGGTTCTAAGTCTTTTTGAATTCCATGATGTTCGTTCGTCTTTGCGCAAACCAAATGAACACACACGAATAACACGTAGATCCTCATATGGCTTATTCATTTAAAACCAAGAGTTAAAATTCCACATCTTCAACACATGACGAATTTGAGGCATCAATCAAGCTAGAGCATTCACTTCTAAATCAAAAAGCCATCCAATCTTGGTAACCAAAAAGACTAGAAGACTGTTTCAAAAATGCTCTTTCCAAAAAATACAACGGCTTTCGTATTATTATCTCATCTTTTGTCTATAATATTAATGTGACCTTTTTGCTGCGGTTCTTGACTGTAAGGTCTCTTCGTCTCTTGATTTCTTAATTTAAATCATAAATTTACTAAACTAATTGGGTCTATTTTCTTGCGCAAATTTTCTTTAGCATCAAAAAAGTTATATTATATGTAGGCTACTTTTGAGCTTGCTCTTTTTTTCTTAAAGTGTCTGTCGCTTTTGAGATGGTCAACAAACTTCTGGTTTGTCATTGACCTTATGATTTGACCCATTCAACCATATTTTGATAATCGTCATTTCTAAATATTTGTTAGCTGATTAGTACAGTGCCAAGAAGTTAATTTTAATTTTATACTTTTTCCAGATTGAATCGCAAATACTAGAAGGTATTTTTTAATGTGAAGGCACATAATGAGGTTTGAGTGCTCCATAATTTATATTAATTTTTCAAGTTTAATTACCAATAAAAAAAGATTAAGAAATTTCGGTTTGTTTCAAAGTAAATTTATGGCTTGAAGTCGATCATTATTTTTCTATTTAATAAGAAAATTTAGACCTACAACCCAAAAAGCCAAAACAATAGAAAACTTGTTTCGTTTGGCAAGTACTGTCATTAATTTTTTAACAGTGAGCAAAGAATTGTGACCTTTTTTCAGGTGGTTTGCTCTATTATTTTTGGAAGTTGAATCTAATTTCGAAATACAGACAATTATGTTTACCAGTTAAAGCGGGAATAAGAACATTAAAAACAAAAACAATTAGAGAAGAGATGATCTTTTTTCAAAACATAGGATAGTATGAATTTTAAGGCAGGATCCTTGATATTTGTAGTGGCTGTTCTTGTCACAGGAATTGCAACAGCAAATCAATCTACCTCAAAAAACATTAAAGGGAATAAACAGGAATCCTCAGCAATAATTCCAACAATTGACGGTAAAAAAGTAGGACTTCTACATGATTCAAAAAAGTCTGCAGTAAAATCCTTTCAATGGAGCAATTTACCTCACAAAACAGGAAAAACATTTGCTGTCAAGAATCAGAATTTACCATCCCAGAAATCTGGCCAAGGGTTACTTGTACGGCGTCAGTTTATTCCAAATTTAGTAAGAAAGTATCAGTTTCTGCAGCAACAATATTTGAACCAGCCTAATGATGACCGACAATCTCAAGCATTCTACTCTAATGAAGAAACAGGCAGTGAAAGTAAGTAGTCTGTATTTCGATGCCATTCCAATCGATCTATTTTCATTCGTTTTCCCCAATTGTATTTAGCTTCTGTGGATAAATTAATACATACATTATGGTAATATGATATAAAAATAATATTTATAATAATAATATAAAATGGCCAAAGCTTTCCCCCATTTTTTGAGATTGCACTAACTGGTTACAGAAAAGACACTTTAATTGGTCACTTTAATTGGACACTTTAATTGGTCACAACATCTCTTAATATTTTACTTACGGTATCTCGGATATAGGGCCCTTGTCAACCAATAAACCGTGAATGTTAAGTTTACAAGGGAGATATGCTTTTATTGATTTAACGAACTGAAACACATTGGTTTAAAACCTGCTTCATTTATCAACTCTGCAAAAGCAGCACTTCAGTTTATTTATGGAAGCAAAGTATATATATGGTCCCGACTTTACAAAATGGCGGCTGAAAAATAGCTAAACTTAGTTAAATATGAGTATGTCAATTGTTTGTTTCCAGGATCAGGTCCTTGTTCAGCACAGCCGTGCCATAATGACGGTGCTTGCATGCGCAAGAAACGTGGTTTTTATTGCAGCTGTGCACCAGGATACATTGGTACCCACTGTGAAAGTAAGTACAATTTTTTGATCGGACATTATGTTAGATTTCCTGGGGAATCAAAGATCTGGAAAAGAGGCGGTACACTGCAGGGAACTTCAAACACCTTTAGCACGACGTTCTTGCTAGGTACTGCAAACCTCAAACGGCAGTTGGACGTCAGGCGTTTACCGTCAAACTTTCGACATTTAACAAGGCGTGATAACGAAGTTGCTGGAAGAGCCACCATATTGAGTTTCCTTAATGCCGAACGTTTCTCTGGTGTTTTTCGGGGCCTGATTCCTAGGCTTTACTTATAATTACTTACCATTTAGCTATCATTAGAGAAAACGACACAGAACCCAGTAACCCGTGGATGCACAACAAGAATTAAAAAGAAAAAAACAACAAATATTTATTTAATACTTTTGTTTGCAGCCAGGAAAGAGTGTGATCCAGATACCTGTAAGAATGGAGGTACCTGTACCGAAGAGTCTATGGGTAGACATCTTTGCACATGTGCAGTAGGCTTTCGTGGAGAGAACTGTGAAGGTACTATGACCTAGCTCAAAATATTTATAGTTCGGCGCAATTACCACTACCTGCAAAACTCGAAAAATTCTGAAATCTTTTACCTTTAGTATTTAAAAATAAACTATTAAACAAGCATTTCTGTATTTTAGAATATACTAAATATTTTACTTTAGTTTAATTCAGTTTTATTACTTTTCGGCCTCAGTTTCGGAGGTTAAACTGTTGAACTTATATTTGATTTTGTTGTTGTGTTGCTGCAGCGGTTAGCAAATGTCACCCAAACCCCTGTCGTAATGGTGGCGAATGTAGTGAAACTGAAGAGTCATACAACTGTCTTTGTAAAGAAGGTTACAAGGGAAAGAATTGCGAAGGTAAGGACAGACAGACGGGAAAACGTAGAGACAAAAATAGACAGGCCGATGTGGTAACGACGCGACCATTTTGCCATCTAAATAACATTTCGGCCAACGGCATTATAGGAACTGGCCAAAGCGGCTTTACAAAGAGACACACAGAAAGACAGATAGACAGACAGACAGCGAGATAAACTGAGTGATATAGCAATACATATTGATACTTTCTCATCTTTTTTTCGTTGGCTTTCATGTAATATCATAGATATAAACCAATGTGATCCAAATCCATGTAAGAACGCTGGCACTTGTTTTGAACAAGATGGCGATTTTTATTGCAACTGTCCATCGATGTATCGAGGGAAAACATGCGAAGGTAAGACATTCTGTCAAACTTCGGTTGGTAACGTTCAACAGTTTTAGCATCCGTGAATCCTCTTTTAAGGTTGAGTATTTCTTTCAATAGTTCTCTTTACCTTCGTTGATTGTTGTCCCATTTCAGACCATGTGATGCCACTCTTTGGGAGTTGATTCTCTCATGTGTAAATATTTGAACATGTTTCTCATCAAAAAAAAAACATTCTCAAGGGAATGTCATGTGATCTGAAAGGGGCAATTTGCATATGTAATTAAAAAGGACTATTGTCTTTAATGGGTAGCCATTTTGCATAGATTAATAGTCATGGTATTACCTTTGCAGTAACGGTCTGTTTGCTTGGTATGGCTCAGTTCTTACATATATGATATATTTTGTACAGTTATAAGTGAGTGTTCAACAGCAAGGTGTATCAATGGTGGAACGTGCCGTGACTCCAATACTGGTTTTGGTTGTAAATGTCCTTACGGTTTTTATGGCAAGCGATGCGAAGGTACGTAATAAAAATATAATCTTTGAAAAACGTTCACAGTAATTGAAGTTCACTGATACAGATACTATGCATCTCTTTATTTTAAGTGTCTAGTTGTTCTAGCGCTTTTGCACTAATTGGAGACACTTTTCACTCACACACACTACCACTATATTCAATTTTCTATGCACACAACGCTCAACTCACATATTGATTTATACTATTGTTTTGTGTTCTCAGTTACTGCATGTCAACCAAATCCTTGTCTTAATGGAGGCGTATGCTCCTTGTTTGGTAACCAGCACATATGTAGGTGTAGCCATGGTTACTCAGGCAAACACTGTGAAGGTAGGAGAATCGTTAACAGGAAACTGCTCATCGAACAGGTATGGAGCGCATGACTGTATTTAGCATGCTGCCATCCTGCATGAGTATCCCGCTGCATGAGTATAAACCTGCAGTGTCTGCATGAAACATCGATCTACGTCAGTCACAATCATAAAATCTATTGATAATAAAGGGCGGTGAAGTAGCAGTGCACTCGCCTCTCACTTTTAGGGTATCAAAACTTGAGAGTTTTTGCGAAAGCAATACACTGATCCCACGCGCCTTTGTCTAACCCAAAATAAGATGAAAAAAAAGAAGGGGTTTTGATGGTTGAAAAAGTAAACGCCCAGTAATTAATTCGTACGCTAAAATAGTGAAGGGAAGGTTATTTTTATGTAATGCTATATTTATACTGATAATTGGATTCAATATTAATGATGCTTTTTTCAACTAACAGTTCACAGCCCATGCACACAAAGCATTTGTCTGAACGGTGGAACGTGTGTGGACAGCATGTACACAAACAGTAAATACGGATTCGCCTGCGTTTGCCCCACCCATTTCGATGGCATCTTGTGCGAGAAAAGACTTCCGGCAAATATTAATCAAGACGATGAAGACAATTCTCCTAATTAGCATAGCAGAAGAGAAGGGCAGTTCCATACAGATAAAACAGCTACTGACCTTTTCCGGAGACTCATAACGACGAAAGAATTGAGCAAAGAATTTTGGGAGTGATCAAGACTTCCGATCCACCTTTTTTCTTCCAAAGATGAAATTCCGCTCCATATGCAAACCATTGCCCACACAGTGGCAAAGAGTATTTTTCTGAACTATGGATCATGGAACGGGCAAGCAAATTGCTGATTGAAAATTTCTTATTAGTCATGCATATTTTCGTGCTTTTTTGTTGGTTCCAACCGACCATTTGGGATTTCGAAACTGGACAGGTCTATGATGAACCCTAACTGTAATGCGTTTTAAGTTGTAAGTTCCTTGTACAAAACATTTAGGATCAATAAAACGTTAAAAACGATTTGCAGAAGCCGCTCAGCTGGATGTTTCTTGGCGTACTTCTTCCATCATGATACAGTTTCCTTCAATCTCCATTGACTTCTTATTTGAGACTTAACTTGAGCACACAATGCCTACATTGTACCTTATATCTTGGGCCCACAGCAACAATTACAGTTCCAGCCTTCCTCACAGATGCAAAAATTTAAAGCAAAAATAATTCAAAAAATTACTAAATAAAAACGTTTCTCACGTAGAGCCTTGTGTGCTATAAGAAATGGTAATTACTTAGAGGTGTAGTTGTTGAGCTTGAGTTTCATATAGTTGAATGTAATTAGTTGACGGTTTTGTGAATTTCGGAGCCAACTTGAAGCACCCCACATGGAGTCACCTTTGTTAAACAGCGAACTTCGATTTTTGTCTACCAAAAGTGAAATGTAGTGAGGAAATCAGAAAAACTTTTTTTGCGAATATTGAGCTGAGCTTCTACGAAACGCGACAGCTCCGCCTGCAAGAGTACCGATTAACCAAAGTTAGCAATTAATTAACTTGAAAATGTTAACGAAAATAGGAAACTGAAACTGGGTCAAATCAAATTTGCATGGTAGAAAATTTCAGATTAGGCTTCCATTGCTTTTGGGCTTGAAGTCAAATATTCGTTCGATTTGATACTTCATGAAAGCGAGGCAAATGCGTCACAAACTTGATAAATAGAACCATTTGCCTTGAGCTGATTAACCTATTTATCTGTCGTTCAAGGTAGAAAAGCTACCACTTTAATTTGCCTAGGAATCTAGCCTTAGCTGAAAACTCATACAAATATCTTAATTTTCTCTTATATAATATTGCTTTTTCCTACCGCAATATATAAAGTCATATATATAGCGTGAAACACTTTCATACAAAGTCTATGCAGTCATCTTTTCTACTGAGTATTATTTACTGTTATATATAAATAGCTTTTCTTTCGTTGTCGTGTCTGTCAAAATGAAGGCCACACTTACAATAAAACACTTGGTTTTCTTTTCTTCTTTTTTTTTTTTTTTTTGAGAGAGAATTAATAATTCTGGTGTCACCGCTGACCGGCCGTCACGGGTGTCGAGTGTGTGCCCTTTACAGGTTGTCATATACTAATCAATCTAGTGCATCTTTATCTCATTCAATCAGAATCTAATGTTTACAGGTCGAGGTTAAGCCATGATTCTACCTGTCTTTGTTAAATGACCTCTTCTGAGCTCCTCCTTCAAAGATGGATTTTTATAAATGTGACATGGACTTTTTTTTCAAAATGGTGATTATATGTTTGTGTTTAAAACGATGATATGAAAGGATAATAGCCTTAATTCTCAATTGACTGGCTTAATGGGTCGTGTTTTGACTCTGTGCCTTATTTTGGCTACAGTGTCATGTTCAAGTTCGACTAATTTAGCCAAATTATCTTCGACAATTCACAAAATTGGTGATGTTCTTAAAAGACTGAAAAACGAACCAACAACAACAAAAGATGGCCATGTTTTGAAGAAACCAATTGGTGCAACCTTGGATGACACACTGGAAGGTTCTGGTAATATTCCTGGAAAATTAACCAAAGAAGAGAGGAATGTTAATAATAAGATTAAAAACAAATTCTCTGGAAACAAGAAACTACAATCTAGACATAAGAAGGACCATGGAATACCACAAGCAATGAAGCCTTTACAAGTGGTAGCAACTTCAGCTGTCATTAGAAATCGCTTAAATAAACAGCCTCGAGTTTCCCCAAAACCTGTCAAAGCCATACACGTTTGGGGGCAGACACCTTTCAATACCGTCGTCAGTAATATTATGAAAATGAATGAAAGATTGAGAGAGGAACAGCAACAGAAAAGACTTATTCAACAATTTCAGGACAATCGTTTGCAGGAATTTAGTCCTGTTCAAACCCCAGAAATTAAGACACCTCAGCTTCCGATTTCTGACTTTCAATTGCCAATGAAAGAGCCAACCTTACAAGGAAAACTACCACAAGTCATCCAAATAAATGAACATGAAGGAGATTCAAAGAATGTTGAAACTCCAGTCGACGAGGGTGCTGATGCACGTGGTGTTTTACAGAGACCTATAATTCTCGGGGATCAAATAAATCACGAAGCTCCTCAAACATTAGCACAACCTAATGAGCCACAAGAAGATTTCTATAATCACTATGTTCAGCAGTACAACCCTCATGAAAGGGAAGAGCAAGAACAGGCCCAAGAACGGGCACAAGAACAAGTGCCAGAAATCCAAGAACAGGAACCATTGCGAAATCATTACAGAAGACACCATTTTCATCATCATTCCACCGGTATGTAAAATGTTTTTCAAAAGCTTACCCTTACTTTTAATGCAACGATCTAACTGTTAAGCTGAAGTACTGATATTATCGATCTTTATGATTCAGAGCTTTTTATCTTAAGATTTCACTTTTATTATATTTAAGCATGCATTTACCAGCATTTTTTGAAATTGGCGATTATCTATTTGGCTAATAAAAAGTAAAACTATATGCTAGAAGTTGCATACTTTTAATTGACAAAAAATGGCATAATTTATTGGCTTATTGAAATGACTAGACACTAGACAGAGGCACTGAGCGTTAGACTTTTCCATTGGTTTACAGTTTTGGTAGAGACCATTTGCACATTACTTTGAGACAATGTAAACTGTCAGTCCAACTTAAAATCTGTCAATTCAAGACGCAATTGGGAAGCTGTCACTGCAATTTCTTGTGTATTTAGTTTAAAGACAATCACGCCTTGACATATCGACAATGACACTTGTAGAAGTGATGGTATTTGCGAATGCGCCAGATCATATTTACAACATATAAATGACAGCCAGAAATGAGCACGATCTAAAAAAATTGTCAAGGTTTTTTGAGCTGGAAAAGTATTTCATAATACAATAGACTAGAAAACTTTCTTGATATTGTAAATCAAATCCGCCCTTTGCACCGAATGGATATTGAATTTCAGTAAGGTTCCTAATCTGGACACTTCCACACCTGAATTTTAATCTTTTTTTTCTTTTTTTTTACCAAAAACGAAATTTTATAGGTCAAACTAGGTAAGCCCAAAGAATTGACTTACAACAAATGGTTTGTTTTTCACCCCTGTTAATAGAGCCAGAAAATTCTTTAATTGTTATATTGTGTTGATTACTAACCCGGATTTTCCTCGCAGTGAAAACCAAACCCAAATGTGATCCCAATCCCTGCTTGAATGACGGGGTTTGTACAGCTTTTCTACATGACTATGAGTGCACTTGTCCAATAGGATTCATGGGTAGACATTGTGAAGGTAAGCAAACACTTCAGTTTAAAATATAGAGGTACTGACATCAGTAACACATGCTAGCACCCATGTTGGAGGGCAGAATAAAATAATATTAAATGGGAAAAGATAATGGTTCAGTAAAAAAGGTCGGTATGATTTCGGGTTTTTTTCCGGGAAACTTCTAGTGTTTGAAAATATGATTATAAATCAATAGCATAGGTACATATATAGTAACAGGTAAATGGCGTACAAAATGCAACGCTAATAAACGTTTTGTAATTATCGTAGATATCAATCAGTGTCTACCCAATCCTTGCAAGAACAATGGTAACTGCTATCCAACAAAGACAGGGTTCCAGTGTACCTGTGTTCATGGCTACAAGGGTGAAAACTGTGAAGGTAATTCTTTCAAATTTATTATTGGAAAGGCGAAAACGGATGATAAAGTAGTTGAAAACTTGTCTTTATCCTAAGAGGACTGCACCTCTTCCCCCTTCCCCGGGGCCTGATACTCAGATTACAGTAACTTGTCCTCATCCTACGAAGGCAGCACTAACAGTAACCTGCCCTCTTCCCCCTTCCCGGGGCTTGATAGTCAGGTTACAGTGGCCAGTAGAAATGAAAAGCGGAGAACCCGGAGAAAAACCTCGTAAGATAGGAGAAAACCAGCAAGCAACTCTACGCATAAATAATGGCGAGTTCAGGAGCAAAGCGGTGAGATGCAGCTTGTCGTGATTCCTACGGCTTTGTGCTTTTTAACATCCAAGGAAATAAACGACAAGAAAGGTGCATGTTATTGGCCGAAGATCACGGCTAAACAAACTTCATAAATTACTCAGCAAGTTAATTTTTTCCCCCTAAATCAAGCCATCAGCAAGTGTATACCTAATCCTTGTAAGAACAATGGTGTATGCCAGGAACCAATAAGATCCAGTCAAGACTATCTGTGTATATGTAGCCCTGGTTACAAAGGAAGCAACTGTCAAGGTAAGCTCGCTAATTGGACGGCATTATATCATAACGTGCTCTAGACATTATAAATTTATTTCCCATCAATAACAAACTCAAACTTCAATTTTATCGACACTCTGAAACAGCATGGGCTGACCTAAGTTAGGGCACGGCTAACTCACAGATCAAACCCTGAAACAACCTCTGGGCTGATTAAAGTCAGGTAACGGCTAACTCACAGATCGAACCCTGAAACAACCTCTGTACTGATCAAAGTCAGTGCACAGTTAACTCACAGATCGAACCCTGAAACAAACTCTGGGCTGATCTAAGTTAGGGCACGGCTAACTCATAGATCAAATCCTGAAACAACCTCGGAGGTGATTAAAGTCAGGGTACAGCTAACTCACAGATCAAACCCTGAAACAAACTCTGGGCTGATCTAAGTCAGAGCACGACTAACTTGCAAATGTAGATAGCTTTTAACTGGTTGGCCCTGCTGCGGGATTTAGCCGGGAAATAGCTAATTTTTCTTCATGGCATGTGACACTGGATATTCCAGGATTTAAACCTTGCCCCAGAGGCGAGACGCGATTGCACTACCACTACACCGCCCCTTATACTCTAAAAGTTAGGTAGCTGAGTATGTTAATATATACAGCATTGATGTAATGCTCTCTTTCATCTTAGAGAAGGATTACTGCGGCACTCACAACCCATGTAGAAATGGTGGATCATGTATTAACGGCGAGTCTTCTCGTCTCTGTCGCTGTCGCGATGGATACACGGGACCAGATTGTGGAGGTAGGACTACTTGTCCTTTCACTAGGCGAATAAAATAACTTAGATGCAATGACGTTGTTGTTGCTTAGTTGTTATTAAAACATTCACTTTAGTCTGTTTTTGTCTAATATTCATATTGTATCTGATCGAAAATAGTCCTGTTTTCAAAAATGTAATGAAATCTAAGTATTATGACTTACTTCCATCTTCTTTGTTTACGCTACACGGTTTCAACTCAACAATGTAATGCATTTACACATTTTTATTCAATAAGCTTAGTTTGTGGGACTCAAATACTCAAAATCACTTTAGATATAAATAACTATAAAAAAACCCGCTATGTTGGTTGATCTAACGAGAGAAGCTAAAAGAGGAATGCTTTGTTATCGTCAACCAACATGGCGGCTATGACGAAACATGCAACTCAATAATTTATCATTATGTTATTTCTAAAAGCTGCCTACATTGACTACTACATTGTATCATTGATATGAACCAGAGTCATATATCAAAAGTCAATTATACCTTTCATTCATAGACATTGATGTTTGTCATTCAAGTCCTTGTTCTAATGGAGGAACATGCATCTCGAGTGGAGCAGGGATGTTCAAGTGCCAGTGTTCATACATGTACAGCGGTTATACATGTGAAGGTAACAATGCAATGTTATCTTAAAATAAATTTATTTCCTCATATTATATATTATTATGTGTTGTATATATTTGTTTTCGACGCACGAAAACCAAGAGCATAGAACACGCAAGGTCACCATGTCATCCAGCGTCGAGCCGACAGTAATGGCAAGCCTCTGGCTCAGGGGACGGATTTTTACAAAGTAATCCCTCCCTGCTTGATTGATGCAACGTCAACTGTATTTTACAGTGATGCTTCTAAAAGGCCGACCCCTTATTAAGCGGACACCCTTTATTGAACGGACAGCTAATTGCATGGTCCCAAAATTGTCTTCCCATATTTATTTACCTCCATTTATTGGACGCCCATCATCAGTAAAGGGACAGCTAGTTGCATGACCTAAACATTACTGTAAAACAAACCCCTATTCAGTGGACACCCTTTTTTAAGCAGACATCAGACAAGGTCCCAAAGCTAGGTTCCGCTTAATGTACCAATTTTTTTTCATTTTTACTTACATTTAGTGAAAGGAACAGGTATGTCTATTCCATATCTATATTCAATAACTAAGTTACTTCCATTTTGTCTTTCAGAAAAGAGTTCTCGATGTGCCGCACTTCCTTGTCAGAATGGAGGAACCTGTATTGAATTAGACAACAACAATGGTGGCTTCCGCTGTGAATGTTCTTCGCATTACAGTGGGGTGTTGTGCCAAAGTAAGTCATTTATGAATGACATTTCCATTTCGCTTCCTTTTAAACAAAAAAATAATTAAAAATCCTCATTCCCATTTTCATAACCTCGTGACCAATATAGCCCCCATCGAGACGTAATTTACAAAATGTAAATTCATTTTATGTCGATTTGCAGGGAGTAATTACTTAGTCTTCCGACCCAAAGGCTAATAGTAGAATTTTACAAAGAGTGGAAAACACCCTAAGAAAACCCACCGAAGCATAGAAAAGAATCATCTAATAAGAAACTCTTCTCAAGATCGGGATTTGAACCCCGATCGTCGTATTGATGAGAGGCTGCGCATTAGACGTGTGTTGGTCTCGTGATTATGTGCATTGAAAGCTCATTGTTTTCTTCATGAGTAAATATCAACGCAATATATTTCAATTTTTGTCTCAGATACCCGAAATCCCTGCGAACAAAATCCTTGTGGACACAATGGAAGGTGTCTGGCGTCAGGTGACTCCTATGTCTGCGTCTGCGAACCAGGATTCAGCGGTACAACCTGTGAAGGTAGGCGGCAAAATATTTCATGTAAAGGTTATCATAACTACTTTGATGATCAATTTACTTTATACCTAAATTTTAACTTAATTAAAATGATAACTTTTGGACCTTAAAGTCTTGTGCAAATACATTGCAAAAAGGTTGCACCATACTTTTTCTTTTTTTTTTCCTGCGATGTAGTTCATCTTACCACCATGTGTCAGGGCTGTGACATGAATGCTAAGTGTATCGCTGGCAAGTGCGTATGTTTGCCTGGCTTCAATGGCAACGGCAATGTATGTGAAGGTATTTGACCAATCACTTCATTTCTTAGCTTCAGTTAGCATTTAGTAAAAAAACATCTTTGTATTGTTTATTTCTCTGATATTGAAGTCTAAGATTATACTAAAACAATTATTCACGAAATATTATTCAGTTTTAATTTGTTGGGTTCCTCGTATATTTGTTCAATAGTCAGAAGACCAATACACCACGTGCCTTTCTCTTGAAAATAAGATTTTCTGTTTGAGTCGTATCCATATCCATGTGTCTTCACATGCGCATCCGTTAAACAATAAAAAGGAAGCTCTAGAAAATGACACGTGGTCTAATATGGAAAAGCATTTTAATGTTAAATTTAAATTTAAATCTGAAATTACATCCAAGCTGAAAAGGTTTATTACATGATGGACGTGATAAAGTAATATTAACCTGAAGAATAATATTAATTCTTGCATAATTCAAAATGCTTTTTTTTTGTTGTTCTTAATGCATGCCATCATTTCTATAATCAGTTCTATACTCGCATGGATCCAACGAAACTCAGCATGAGTCGGGTAAGCAACCATTAACAACATTAACATTGAAGTAAAATATGAAAAATTAGAAAATATTCTCGCTATTTCAGTATGATATCGTTTAGAACTCTTAGAAAAAATGCGTTCCCATAAGGTTTAAAATCATTTGGTGGGTTAGACATTTATATTACAAGGGGTCTATAACGAATACATGCCGCTCCTTTAATTATATGCTCAAAATACATAAAAACCTTCACTCCGATGAAGGATTAACGTCCGAAACGTCAGTTTCATTTTTACATACCATACGGTG
The DNA here is from genome assembly GCF_029948245.1 of Actinia tenebrosa. Lineage (NCBI taxonomy): Eukaryota > Metazoa > Cnidaria > Anthozoa > Actiniaria > Actiniidae > Actinia > Actinia tenebrosa. The sequence goes on from NW_028292569.1 coordinate 17,623,426, forward strand.
TTACAAATTATCTATCTATCAACTGTTTTACTGAAAACACCGACGCAGTTTACACTAGTTTTCACTAGTTTTCCACATAAAAACCTAGTTTATTATCAATCCATTGGAAACGTGTTTCAAACAATAGTAATTGTCATTTACCTTCTCCAGTCCCTTCCAAGTGTCACCCAAATCCTTGCTACAATGGCGGCATCTGTAAAGAAACTGAGAAAAGTTTCACATGTGAATGTGTAGACAACTTCGTTGGACTCACGTGTCAGGGTAAGTAATGTTGGACACATTTGATTCTATCGATTATGGTCAACAATTGACCTTATTCGCTATTTCAGTATGATATTTTCCCCTACTTAGACCACGTGTCATTCTCTTGAGAATAAATATTTTGGAGCAAGTTTTTTCTAATAATGCTTCTTCTCAAGCGCTACTGGTACACACAGAAATAATACTAAAGAGAATGACGCATGATTTAAAATGGTAAAACATCATTGCACCCAAGGAAAAAAACTAATCAATGTAATCAAGATTTATTTTAACGGATAATGGACTTATCTCTTTATCAATGCCCTTTAGAATGTCAACTAAATCCTTAATACGTTTTATAAAATATTTGATTTCGTGCTACCGTGTTTATATCAGAGGACAGAGAGACGCTCGCGCAATATCGTTCAAAAATATTTGCTAAAAGCAATGTAAAACGGCTGCTTTTATCTCTGTACTGTGCCATATATAAACACGCTGGGAGCTGTAGGGTACTCAAAAAACAAAGGAAACACTCGGCTACGCCTCGTGTTCCTAAGCTTGCTTCTCTCATGCTCTATAGCTACCAGCGTGTTTACGTCATAGTACAGAGATGCGCGCGTGTTTTATATTCCTTAACCGCTGATACATTATTTGAATAAATCCATGTTTTAGAGACACTGCCTTGTAATAGTCAACCATGTCAACATGGAGGGATGTGCGTAGATGATAGGAAGTCTGGTACCTACACTTGCCAGTGTGAAAAAGGATACAAAGGAAAAAATTGTGAAGGTATATTTAACGTCATGTTAACTAAAATCAAAACTTGGCAAACCCAGTGATCATAAACACTGAATATGACTCGTGTTTATGTAACAATAACCTTTTGAACATGCGTGTTAACATAGCCTGATTTATATATCAATAGTAATATCAATCGTTCGCAGGAGAATTTTGAGAAAATCGCGAAAGGAAAATACGACGAACCGCACAAAGCGGAACTAGGAACATCATTGTCGCGTATTGAGGATAATATTATTGTGTTTTAATAGTGAATACAACAACTCAATAGTGAACGATACAACTCTCCTTATTCAACTCGAGGTTGTCGCTCAACGCGACAAGTGTTGATGTTACACACTGTCTCGAAAATGTCAAACGTACTTAACAATCTGGTTTACCTTCAGCATTGCCAAATTAAACAACTGACCTTGCCGATGAAAAATAATGAAATATGTCTCGTCCAGTAACTTCTTATTGTTCAGCTGGCTAGCCTGCTTTGAAAATAAGATTGACATAAGGTGTTTCTTTGATTTATTTAAAGAGCCAACAGCCTGCGAGCCAAATCCTTGTGAAAATGGAGCAACATGCACCCCAAGAGGAAACTCGTACGTGTGCAAATGTACCAAACGTTTTCAAGGCCCAAAATGCGAAGGTAATTTCCAATCTCACTGAGGAACGCGTCAGGTATGCCCTATCTCTTCTGATTGGCTAATCGAATACTTATCTTCTTCGGTAGAGGATAAGTGTTCTTTATGTGATGTACATGCGCACTGTGAAGATGGCAAGTGTGTTTGTGACAATGGATATTCAGGCGAAGGAACAAAGGATGAGTGTTTCAGAGATGGAGGTTGGTATATCACTATATACAATATGCCCGACTAGTGACTTGTATGGTTATTCTAACGAAATCAAAGAGAGTAATTTCACTATATTTAATTACAATTCATTTGTTACATTATCAAATCTATGAACCATCACTCCATGACACTGTCCAATACTTATAGTTACTCCATTTCTCTCTTCCTTCATTTCTCCCTTTCTTCTCTATTTTCTTCCTCTCTATATCCCTCCTTCCTCCCTTCCTCCCTCCCTCCCTCCCTCCCTCCCTCCCTCCCTCCCGCCCTTCCTTCCTTTCTTCCTTACTTCCATTCTTCCTTCCTTCCTTCCTCATGCTATTCCGATCCTTTCCACCAACTTCCTTACTTCTTCTCTTCTTGCTCCATTCCTTCCTTCACCCAAATTCTTATATCCCCCTATTACTTTCGTTTTTACTCATTTTATAACAACATTTATTTCCAAAGCCTCAAATCCCAGGTTTTGTTTACCAAATCCATGTAAAAATGGCGGATCTTGTCAAGAGTTACCCAATGGACATAGTTGCATTTGTTACGAAGGATTCTCTGGCGACAACTGTGAACTGGGTTTAGGTAAAAAAATTGTATTTGCAATTTTTATGAGAAATTTAAGTCTTTAATTTTCACCTAAAAATTATAATGCGCGAGGAGAGTCCTAAATCTTTTGTTTCTATTTTTCGGAAGAAAATGAACACGAAAATTAGAAGAAAAAACAAGAAGATCTCTCTATAATCAACCTATAAGCGGAGAATGCAAGCCTCCTCATAAGACGCATGCTCCGCTCCACTTTGTCTTTTTTTGAAACTCTCTCCACTTGCTTCTGGTTCCATCATTATCCATCTCAAGGGTGGAGAGGCTGGGTCGAGATTCCATTGCAGTGCATTGTGGACTATGTAATATTACCAAGATGCCGTTTTTTTCGTCTCCTAAGAAGGTCCCAAAATGTGCGTCGGATGCCAATTCGACCCAGTTCTTCCCCAGCCTCAGAATGACTAATCGGTTTACTGATTGTTCAATATTTTATTTAGGTGCGGCTCCTCCTAAACCTAAACCAGACCCTTGTGCATCAAACCCATGCCATCACGATGGCACATGTATCAACGAAGGGAACACGTTTCGTTGTAATTGCACTGCTGCATACCAAGGAAAAACATGCCAGGAAGAAGGTAAGTAGTGATTTCAATACTTAAGTATGAAACTCTTTAATCCGTTCGCTTATGCACAATTTGGCTTTTCTTCTGCAACAAGCAATTCTTCCAGGAAAAAAAAAAACAAAGAAAAATGTCTTTCAGTCATAAGACCAGATACGGACTTTCCAGAATAACTAATGAATATATATATTGACTTCCAGCTCCTCATTTTTGTCACCCAAACCCGTGTCTTCATGGAGGTACATGCCAAGAAACCGGAAGTGGATACACGTGTAAATGCCCTGGTGCCTACAGAGGACAGAACTGTGATGGTGGGTATAAAAGGATGGGCCACGCGTTGAGTCAGATACCATTATCAAATACCCGGAGAAATTCATGACAGCGTTTATACATGTTTTGTCGGATTGTGATTTCCCCCCAAGTTTGATGGAAACTTGCAAATTGCATACCAGTAAAAAGCAACCTGAAACTCACAACTCAATGTGAAGCGTCTTTGATTTTTATTATATCCATATAGAAAGGGAGCTATTTAAATCATAATTCATCAAATTTACAAACAGAACTCCCAATACAAACAATTTGCCTGTAAATGTCAATTTATTTTGTTTCAGTTGACGATTGTGACCAGTGTGATATACATGCCATCTGTATACATGGAGCTTGTCGGTGCCGCATAGGATACAAAGGAGACGGATTACAGTGTGAAAAAAGTAAGGACTTGATTTGATTAAAGAGATCAATCATACTTCGCAAATATTTTTAATTTGATTTCAATAAAGTAAAAGCTCGCTTTCAACTAATGCGATAATAAAGAGACGCAATAAGAATGTAGCATTCTTATTTGATTTAAGGCTTAATGTTTACTCTCTTTTATCATCAGTTAAGCGATGTCATCAGTGTCACAAATATGCTTCATGTGTCGCTAATGAATGTATCTGTAACCCTGGATATACTGGTAATGGACAGATTTGCAGTGGTAAGTCATCCAACTATTTATATATTTTCACCCCCAATTTTATAGTTATATATTTTTATTTTTATATTTTCCTTTTTCCATTTTCCAACTAAATCGAATGAACGTATAAGCAAATCTACAAGAAAACGATACTAGTTTTCCGCGCGGAAAAATGAAAAGACTTTTATTATATTATTTTATTGAGCTTTCTGTTTGGAATTTTTAGAATAAGATGTTTTTATGGTCAGTACTTTTTTAATCAAAATATCAATAAAATGCTTCCTTTTTTTGTATCCCATTTCGGTTATAAAGCCGAAACTTGCCAAGATGGCTGCCCTTCTAATTCACATTGTATGCGAGGCGTGTGCGTGTGTGGCAAAGGCTACTATTTTGATGGGAAACATTGCTTAGGTAAGCGATTTGAGTTTTGTAGCAGAATCTAGAATTAAACTGCAGCTTGTTCAATGGTGTTCCAACGATTCATTCTGCTATATTCAGTCTTTATATGCAGGATGTGAAAAGCCTTTTCAATTTCTAAGCAAAGATCAAGAAACGGAAGCAGAATGCTACCCATTTTATTCAATTTTCTCATTATAAAGCTGTTGAATCGTACAGAGAAAAAAAAGAGCTTTATTGAAAATTGGAACAAATAATGACGTGTTAAATTTAAGTTGTATTTTTGCAGCTTGTTAAACAAAATGAGAATTTAAAGTAGTTTTAATATGCATTGAAGATTGAGGATCAATCAACTTTTGCTGATTAAATGTTGTAATGTGCTTTATATACAAAAAGTTCAAATAAGCTTTTTTAGGATGTTAACAGAGTAGTGCTAGGACATCATATTCTGTAATCTAATAGACATCTTTAGCTTGGGCGTTTGTGTTTTCCCATTCCAGACCACGTGTAATTCATTTCTTTGTTAAACGGTTGTGCATCAGAAGAAACATAAATATGGATACGACTCAAACAAATAATGGCTATTCTCAAGGGAATGACACGAGGTCTGAAATGGGAAAACATTACGCCAAAGGTAAAGACTTCTATTGATTGTTGTTTAAAGTGATTATTTCACTATTGCTTTTGATATTGCAGTGCCACCAGCTACGGCTGAAATTCCACCATGCCCTGCTAATTGCGAAGCGAACTGTTTGTCTTCTTGTCCTCAACACTGTTGCAAAGTTACGGTACATCCAATCACAGTACAAACAACGGATACATGTCCGCAGCACTGCAGTGCCACTTGCGCTCCAACATGTCCTCCGAAATGCTGCTCAAAACCATACCTTCCAAGCGCAGCCCAAACGGTTGAGTGTCCAACAGATTGCAATTCAGATCACTGCGCACCATCATGTCCTTCTCAATGCTGCTCGCACAACACGTGCCCAAGTGTTTGCCATGAAAAATGTCAGCCTTTTTGTCCGATCCGATGTTGCTCCCCTGATGAAATACCTCCACCCATTAACCCAACCGCTCTAGCCCCGCTTATGGATATCGATGAAGGAGGCACTGCTGCACCTGTTGTCACTTCCTGTCCTGCGCAGTGCAAATCAGGTTGTCAAGCTTCCTGTCCAGCGCAATGTTGTGAGATGGATACAACATTGGGAAATGCTGTAAGCCGTTCTTTACTTAAAACTAAGCCTAAATCAGGATCGAGTTCTAAACACACAACTGTAAAGAAAAAGACTTCGTCTGTAAAAGCATCACAATCAGTAGCTTCTGTCTCTGAGTTGTCCCCTGAGCGTAAGGAAAAACTTATTCATACTTTATCGGCGCTTCTCAGCAGTCCACTTGGAAAATGTCCTGAAGAATGCGAAACCGATTGCTCTTACTTGTGCCCTGCACCTTGTTGTAAAATAAAAAGCAAGAAAAAGACAATCATTGAGATAAATACTAATGATGAAGGACAAAAAAATGCTAAAAACATGCCGGACCAACCCGATTTTGATCTAGAGTTAGATAGGTAAAAGGTAAATGTGGTGATGAAAGCAATAACTGTAAATATCTTATAAATCTAATAAAATAATATTTTATAAATTGACTAAGCACAAATTAGTGGATTATAAACCCTTATGATGGGCGCGTATTATTGATATATTATACATGAATATAATTATACTAACGGATTTCTGATAATGTTATATAATATTAGTAAAAATAGTAATAATAATAATAACAATATTTTAAATCTAAAAAGCCCATAAAAAACAAAAGTCTTGACTCTCTTTACAACTGATATACCCACTACAAAGGCTTTGCACCATCACGCGATGGCAGCCATGACAGGAGACACAACAATAGAGCCGTTCTCCCCTGGGAAACTGAATTTTTCATGTAAATCAGATTATACCAGATTTAATTGTTCCTGCCTCCTGTCATGGCTGCCATCACGTGATGGTGCAAAGCCTCCATAGATATATATCAATAAGAAGTTTCAAGTAATAATGTAATTGAGACCCTGGAAATATTTTTTCCAAAGTTTAGGACCAGCTATAGAATAAATAAAGTATAACATGAATAACTAAATTTCAATTAAATGATACAATTCAAACTCGTTTAATACAAATAAAAACATCTTGTACTGCTAAGATACGATTTTTCTAACAATAAACTAGAATCACACTGACCGTTTATCCAATATGTTTTTATATACTCGTTACAAATTCTTTACACACTTAAAAGCTAGTTTGGGAAGTGAGGTGATCAGGAGATCACTAAGAATTTGAGTACATTGATGGACTACTTCGACGATATGGCGGCCATCTTGGAAATAAAGCTTTGTTACAGTAATGACGTCGATTGATATTGACAGCTTACCACAAGAGAATACAACGACAAATAAATTAGGTCGGCACATCGAACATCTTTACCTATATAAGATAGACAAACACACGGAAACATTTATATTTTTCGTCATCTGTTTCGTTTGGCCCCGGGCAAGATGGGCTCCGTATCGTCGAAGTAGTCCATTAACCCTATGAACCGCATAACCAAACAACCAAAACAACAACAACAAAAAAACAAACAAACAAAGAAACAAGTATACAGGCCAGAAAAAGGCAGTAAGAGACAGAGAGACAGGGCCGATAAGAAATCTTCGTAGAGAGAAAAGTGAGAGAGAGATTTTAAAGAAAGGAAGAAAAGGAACAAAGGAACGGGAGTAAAAAAAGAACGAACGGACGAATAAACGAACAAAAGAAAAAAAACACATTTGGAGCTGTAGAAGAGTTATAAAAGTTAAAGTCAAAGTTATAAAAAACATAAGAGATCAGAATATGTTCTTTGAAAGATCAAAGAAAGAAACCGAATTTGGGACGCCTGTCTGGTAATCAAAAAATAAAAAAAGTAAAAATAAAAATAATATAAATAGGGCAACAGAAAAGCAAGCGTAGTTAATCGTGGTTTTTAATTATAGACCAGTGGTTTTGCGCTTTTACGGTTTCAGTAAACATGTCAAGTAAACCAAATAAACAATCAAATACCCACCCTAAAGTAAACAGAACGGTCATGGTAAATCGAATTGCTCAACCAAGCGGCCACTAACGACAAAAAAATCACCAGTCAAATCATCTTTTTTTAACCAGCGATATCGTTTACCATTAACAGTTAAACCTGTAGTTCCCTGAATCTCTAAGGTGTTATGCTAAGCAAATCAGCTGTAGTAAAACTAGGACATTGTAGAGAGAAAGCACTTAAGAGATGTGTGTTCTTGGCATGTCATCTTTGTCAATGATGTCATCTTGTTCTAGTTCGCTTGTGGGCAATTAAATATTAAACACACCTTTAACCATTTTTTTTTTTTTTGAAAAGAACTAAAAGAGACTAAATATAAACACATCGCATGAAAAACTATATTTGTTTGTAATAGGATGTGGCAAACTGGTCTTTCGTGGTAGAATGAATGGATTGGTGATAGGAATATTGGTTACTGGACTGGTGTTGGTCGAGATTTCGTGCGGTAAATCAAATAATAGAAGTAGCCTCATAAAATCAAGCAAAGTTCGTTTAAAACAGCTTCACCGCGAACAGCCATCCCGTCTTGAAGATGAGACAAAAAAGTGGCAGGGAGCACTTCATAATTTGACATTTGCAAGACCAAAACATTCAAGTGGTAATGAGGATATTGATAATAAAGTTAAGGCATCTATTACAAAACCTGAAAAGCGGGACACTAACAAGCTAGCCGGCTTTAAAATAAACACAAAGACAATTCATAGAAATGGTTTGAAGAAAGCGAAAAGAAACTTAATAAAAGGAAAGAAAGAAACATTGGACAAGAAAGTCAATTTATCCAATAAGATCTTACAAACTAAGTCATCGAATCCTGAAGCAGATAGAGGTAACAAGAATACTCGCTCGGGGAAAACTTCTTTAAATTATAACGATCGGGTAGACGCTAAAAGTGCCAAAGAACTTGCAAAAAGACAGCGAATATTGTCACCAGATCACCTTCCTCCCATCCATAAATATTACTCCAATGGAGTTGAACATCGATATGTAGGTGGCGCCATTCATCGGTATTTGTCTAAACCTATTGATATAGAAGCCATCACTGGACGTCATAGACTGAGAAAGCCACACAACTTTAATGCTATAAGTCATACGAAAGATTTTAATGGAGAAAGGCCTCGAATCGGAAGTGTTAAATCAATGCCATTTATAGGGCCAGCTCATGTAGATACCATTGGGAATATTGATGGTGGGGCTCGTATTGTCCCATTCGAGCCTAAGATAAGTGGACCTTTCGTCCAGAACATCGGTGCACAAACCCACATTGCTGGCCTTGAAGGTGGTCTTGGTGGACCAGTTCATATCGGAGGAAGTAAAAATATGTTTGCTTTGGGCAGGTTTGCTGACGCCCCTCGAGTTGGAAATATAGCAGGATTTGGCCCGGGTGCCCATTTTGACAAAATGGGTGGATATGCTGAGAATAGGTTTGGCGCTCCAAAGCTGATGGAAACTGGGATGGGTGGTGGTCAGATGATCCATATGATGTATCCAGGTCCCCCTCGACCTCACAACCATTTGATGATCATAAACAGACCCGTGCACCATACTTTAAGGGTACCCGTTCCGGTCCAAGGACCTTCGAAAATAATAGTTGTTAACCGCCCTGTGCCTATGCCACCCAAGAGAGTACCTATTCCAGTCGTGGTGCCTGGTCCTCCATTACCTCCTAGACTGCTTGTTGTTCATCATCATCACTTGAGTAAGTAAGACACATTTTTTGATTTCACTTGATGATTATTTGTCTTGGATTTTGTTATTTCATTGCTAGTTTCTTGGCACTGATTACCATTCAATTAAAAAAATATATACGTATTATCTTGTCGTGACTATCACTTATCATACATTGCTTTCTCCTCCAATAAATTAATTTAGTTGAAATAAGAATCACTCTAAATGGTCCATTAGGATGATACCCTTAACATAAAAAAATCCCTTGCAAACAACTGTTATGAAAAGCTACTTACAAAAGAATGACTATCAAAATAATATTTCAGTCGACAAAATAATCTGTAATTATCTGCAGTATCAAGTAGATGTTTGGCAAAATGCAATCGCTTCCTAGTTTAAATGTTTACATGTTACCTTATTCACCTTGCATTTACAGTGAATGGACCATGCGAGGAAAAGCCGTGTAGGAACGGAGGATCTTGTTCAGCGGTTGCTTCCAGTTTCAAATGCGTTTGCGCATTAGGTTATAAAGGTGAACGCTGTGAAGGTAAGAATTACAATTTACTTTTACGAATCTTTTATCGGTCTCTTTGTTCTCTTCATGACGCTTTATTTTGGATCTATTTTTCAGTCCAAAGCCAATGTATACCAAGCCCGTGTAAAAATTTTGGCAAATGCACGGAACTAGTGAATGATTATGAATGCACGTGCCATGTAGGATTCCATGGAAAAAACTGTGACGGTAGGGCAAGCTGCAAAAGTCTTTCTTTCATTTGTAGAATAGATGAAATGTCAAGATAAATTTCTTCTGTTGATAGTAACTGTGTAAAAATCAACTTACAATTATAAAGACCGGGCCCGGGCCAGGAATGTAAGGAAAAAAGACCCGCCAAAATAGAATCTAACGAATGTCATTTCTAGTTTCTTTAGTTCTTTTTTACAATGATATTCGTGTCAACTCACTTTACCTAATGAGTAGTCAAATTCCCCACCTATGTAGCCAAATCCCGAGGCGTATGCCTTTCTCTCCTCCTACAGGACTTTTAAGTTAAGACTTACATTTTTTGCTTATACATCATAGCATTGAATATTTGGCAACTAACCCCCCTTTTTTTTCTCTCGTTCATAATATATGCTCTGAATCCGTAAAAATTTTTTTCTTTTTCTTTTATTTGTTGCACCAGTCGAGAGCAAGTGCGAACCAAGCCCATGCCGTAACGGTGGCTACTGTACTGAGACGAGAGAGAGCTACATTTGCTCCTGCAAGCAAGGCTTTATGGGGAAAAACTGTGAACGTAAGGCAAACTTTACAAACTAACTACGAAATAAGCTTACGAATGCTTCTCTGATTCTCTTCGCATCTGTTTTCTATCCTTTCAGAGGAATCCAAATGTCACCCTGTAAATCCTTGTCAAAACAACGGAGTCTGCAAAGAAGATTTGTCTGGATACAAGTGCATCTGTCCTGATATTTATGGCGGCATTAATTGTGAAGGTAAATGCGTGTAAGCTCAAAGTTTGACTTGCATTTCGATACACGAGACTCTTCCTTTCTCAGTAGGGGAAAACCTACGATGCGCCCCTCTGATGTAATATATATCTTTAAAAAACATGAATAACATTCAATACAATAGAGCGTTTTCAGGTGACGTCACAGCGGATATCTTTTTTATCCTCGTGAAATAAAACTTTATATTTATGCAGAAACTGTGCAGAGAGTTTCTATTGTTTGGTACATCAATATGGCTGCATTGTCACGTGAGTGAAATAGCTCTATAGCCGGATAAATTGACAATGCTGATATTGAGTAAATCAACTCAGCTCTCAGACTTAAGATGAGTGAAACTCTTAATCAAATTTCAAATCTAAGGGCATTCCATTAAATCGATCTGAGTGGTCCGAGCCACCAGTTCTTAAATGGTACGTCAGTGTCAGTTAAAACTGAACCAACACGGCCCGAACCACTTCTAAGTACTGTCTTGCTTAGCAATTAAGAACTGACTGTGCAGACCGATTGGTTCGGCCTGATTGAAATTAAAGCTCCCTAAACTTTAATCTAATATTTTTTTATTTTTCTCTCATTATCTTGAACCAGTCCATATAAACAGTAATGGTTGTGACAGTAGTCCTTGTCTTAACGGTGCCACATGCATGTCAGACACGGCCGGTGATGCTTCGAGATATGTCTGCAGTTGCGCACCAGGATTTAGTGGACAAACTTGTCAAGGTACAAACTATAATAATAACTGTCTTCACTTCAAATAGAACTGCACATTTCCTAATTAAGAATGGTAGTGTAACGCACAAGAAGGATTGATGTTCAACAAATTGCATTGGAGTAAGATACTTCATTTCTTAATTAAAAGGTTATTTTGTTGTGATTTATTCTTTCAAAAAATGGTTCATTTTATATCACCCCTATCTAATTAACTAATAGCCTCCTTGCATGTGACGTCAAAGGAGTTTAATTTAGAGGACAAGAAAAGGAATTTCAATCTTCTGTGAATTGGAAACCTATTGTTTTACCCTCCAAATTGCTCCCAAGTGCTGCAAGGAGTCTACTGCCTGCTCTAGATTTAGAACACAGATTTTTATGCATTAATTATATCATTCTTTATTATTTACTACTTGAGAATGATCAGCACTGAAGTTAACAATCATTTTGCATGTTATACATCAGAAAAGGGCTGTGCCAATTGTCCTAGCGATGCTCAGTGCGTTGGAGGAAGTTGCATGTTTAATAATAACCCAATTCAAGGTATAATATTAACAAAATGAAGATGCGTAGCAGCATATTTTAAATCGAATATAAAGCTTTCATCTGGTTGCTTACATTATACCTATTTTTCTTTTTAAAGTTAATATAATATCTTAATTTATTCCTCCTTTCTTAGAGCTTCTCCTTGGATGAAATGATTACATGATTTCGGGAGGGGAGGGGCAGTATATAGTTTCCTTGTTAGATTTGTTTTCGAAACTGTAAAGGCGACTAACCACACTTTGTACAAAACTTGCATGGACCCACCCCTTGCATGTTGCAAAGCCATATCTCACTATCTGTAAAATTAATGAAGTTTAACGAAGCCTACTGCCTCTTTTAATCATATTTGTAATTCAAACAATGCCGCTTGCCAAACTTGCTTGAATTTATTGGAAGGCCAAATTTTTATTGTGACGATCTATCAGTATTTTAATAGAGTGTGTCTTTTAATTGTCTTTTAATTTAATTTGTTTCTTTTAGTGCCCAGTGAAACGTGTGGGCCCATCAATCCCTGTATGTATGGAGGGACCTGCATACCGAGTGGGTTTTCCTTTAACTGCATTTGTCCAGATGGACGAGGTGGAGTTCATTGTGAAGGTAATTTATGATGACTCACGAGAATATAATCTAGCATTCCCTACCACACAAACATTCAGCCCATCAAAACACAGTAAATTAAACTGAACTCGAAATTCCGCCTCTTCTCCAATCAAAACGCAGAAAAGCTGAATTCGGTATTCCACCATTTGTCCTTCCCATCGCTCGCTTTAATTTTCTATTTTATTGGTTACAATAATATTCCACTTGTCATTTGTATTGTCTTGTTTGTGCAATGGAGGCTCGCGTGCAATCAAAGAACTACACACAAGAGCCTAATGGGTATTAAGCGGTAGGCCTTTGTATACTTTATGCATATGATATTTTAATCTCGCAAAGCAACAGCGTTTTTAATGGTTTTCTAATTCATTTGCCATCTTTTTTGGCATTTTCAGTGTCTTTGTCGAGTGTGTGTGATCACTGTTCAAGACATGCTTACTGCAAAGAAAACAGGTGTATTTGTAATGCAGGATACACGGGAAATGGCTTCCACTGCAGAAAGAGTAAGTGTGAACTAAAGTAATAGCAAACTCTTGATGTTAGAAAAGAATATTATACAAGAAGGCAGGAAACGATTCGACATTGCAATCAACTCTCACCTTGCAGACATTCCTATATTACGGACACCTCACTATTACGGATGGGAGAAAAATTCTCTACACAAAAAAATGCTGACAAACAAATGACCGTAATTAAGTTTCGCTTTACCGGACGCTCGTATTACGGTAATCAAGTGACGGTTCCGAAGGTGTCCGCTGTAACGAGAGTTGACGGTATAAAGGAATGTCAGTCGACGATTGAGATTATAAAGCTAGTATCCTAAAACCCATAGTCAAGGCAGATCTTGAAAAAGGATAACAGTTCCATTGGTTATTTATGCGCTACAGTATATCTTTTATGGCAATAAAGGGATAAAAGACATTGTCACCATATTGTTTGACATAAAAATAAGCAAGACCAAGATGGCGGCTTTGTTGCATCAGGTGTCGGAGTGATGAGGATCAATATTAATGCTATTTTAATTTCTTGAATAATCAACCAGAGAAGACGCGTTGTCATCCCAATCCATGTGAGAATGGCGGCACATGCCACGAGCAAAGTCACATATACACCAGTGAGATGGAGTGGTATTGTGAATGTATGAAAGGATACTCTGGAACACGATGCACAGGTAGGAAATTGATAAAATCGAGTTTTGATGGAAGTAAATATATAATCATTTTTCTTAATTAGTCAGAACCGTTGTAATCCGTCACCACAGACTCGTAAAATTATAAATATTTCACGTAGCCAACTGGTTGCAATGCAAAAATGTGCAACTTGAAAACAGCTTATTTAATTCCTCATAACTTCTTAATGATATCTATGTACAGATAACTTCATTCATATTAAAGTCGCAAACTTAATTAAGCTAAGAATGCATAAATGAGTTGCTTACCATATACAGCTATTTCAAAAAAGGTTGGTTAAGGGTTGTTGCATGTCAATGTTGCATCTTGCATCTTGCATCTTGTATGCTGCTTACTAAGCTCGAAATGTATTATGTTCTCATGTAAATAATGTCAGCACAGAAGAAAATTTGCCGGAAAAACGTGCAGACATAGTTTAGGCAAATTTCATATTGTTGTGACCTTTCGCTGTTTGGATTCACATCGACCATAGTGCATTTCGGGCTTGGTACACAACAAGCAACATGTAACATAACCTTCACAAACACTTTTTTAAAAGCTGTATCAGATATATAGTTCAGTTACAAGAAGGATCATTTAAAAGTACATAGGAAGTCTGTATCACACTCTTTGCATGCGGTGTGTCCTTTCCCAAAGCAACATAGTTTACAATAATTGGGTTATTTACGCAACCTCCCCTCAGTTATCTAATGGTCCGTCCCTAAGTTCCAAATTTCATTTTTTTCCCCTTAGTGTATGATCCTTGTACGGGATTCAGCTGCTATAATGGAGGACGATGTGAAACAGTGAGTGGACAGCCACAGTGTAAATGCTTACCACCCTTTGAAGGGCCTACTTGTGAACGTGAGTAACTTGGTTGTTACTTATTCATAGAACCTTAACAGTTAGCAGTGTTAAACATTTCAAGGAAATAAAATGGAAAATATTCTCCATCGTGGATATAAATCAAAGATTATACTTATCCATTTGTCTCGCGATTGTGGCAGTCTACACCATCGCTTGATGAAGACTAGCAATAGCAGTCGAAACGTCGCGGTCCTCTCAACTACCACTATTGTGAGACAAATGAATAAGTATACTCTTTGATTTAAAGAAAAGTACTTATATATAGCAACTTTAGCTAAACATCATGTCGCTGAGTATTCTGCGAGCAATACGTAAATAATGATTATCTATATAAGATGGACAAAGGAAAACTGGAAGTTTTTCTGAATAATCCTGAAACGGAAATTCCCGGAAAACTAGAATTTTACGCAAGTGTTTGCTCCTGTAAAACGTAAGAAAACTCGGAGTTTTCTTGTATTATCCTGTAAAAAATATCGGATAACCAGAATTTTAATTACTTTAGTTTATTGGTTTCAGTTATTCATTTTTTTTAATTCTCAGTTGAAAACCTTTGTCTTCCAAGCGGAGGGAAATCAAGAGATCCTTGTCGTAATGGAGGAACATGTCAGTCTGCCAATGGAAGAATCAGCTGCATATGTTCAGTTCAATACGAGGGCAACAACTGTGAAAGTACGTACTTTAGATGTAACACATACGATATCATATGGCAAAATAATCTAAATGCAAAACGCAGTCAAATGCTGGGCGAATTCAGCTTGTCGTCGTTTATTGCTTTGATGCAATGGACTACTTCGACGATCGATACGGCGGCCATCTTGCTGGGGGGCAAAACAAAACAAAGATGGCGTAAAATGTAAAGAGTTTCGTATGTTTGTCTTTCTTTTATGTGTAATAGTGATCGATGTGCTGTCCCAATTCATCATCTGTTGTATTATCTTGGAAGCTTTTAATATCAATCGACGTCATTACTGCAACAAAGTCTTATTTGAATTGCCCCCTGGACGCCCCATAATGCATCGTCATCCAAGATGGCCACCATATCTTCGAAGTAGTCCATTGTATCTTTTGTTATTTCTGGTTGGGCCGCGTACAATGACTGCATTTTAAGCTCAGCTCAGTGTAATTTTCTTTGCATGCAAAATAAGGAATAATGCTTGTGTGTATAATACAAGTTTCCCATTGTGTTTATTGTAGAAAACAAATGCGATAAATGTGCTCCACACGCATCTTGTCACAAAGGCGTTTGCGAGTGTAGACCTGGCTACACCGGTGACGGAACCATTTGTGAGCTACCACCTGGAAGAGGTAAGAAAAAACGCAAAGAAAAACCTTGAAGTTTACAGCGTGGGTGTAAAACGAATGTAAAGACTTGCATGAGTTGATTTATATTGTTGATATAAATTATTACATATATTTAAACTCAGATATTATCAACATTTTGAGCCATCTTTCTTCAAGTTTAATCGTTGAGTCGTTTAGTTGTGTGACGAAGTCAGAAAAGTTATCATGACCACTAATTTCGATAGTATATTTTTTCCTTATTAACTCAAGCCCCAACAACACCGCCCCCTGATCACTGCAAGCCCGATCCCTGCACGAATGGAGCGACATGTGTTGATGGCAAGACCACCTTCTTTTGCGTCTGCACTGGAGATTACTATGGGAGAACCTGCTCTGAGAAGAGAGAGGTTAAGATCGTTTATAAGGAGAGAATTAATGGTAAGCTTTGATTTTGTATACACGTTTCCAAATACGTTTAATTGCGTTATTTAGAGAGAAGAATACGGATAAAACTCAAGCAAAGAAATTTATTCTCAAGGGAATGACGCGTGGTCTGAAATGGGAAAACATTGAGTCTAAGGTTCTATTCAATTCGTAAAGGTGGCTACGAGAGCTATATACCAATATCAAAACCAATAATCAAGGAAATTAATGAGATGGATATTTTGAATTATATATATTGCGTACTAATTTCTCCTTATGTTTATAGAATATGAGTTTGCCTTATGTCATCCCAACCCTTGCTTACATGGAGGTCTGTGTAAAGAAATCAGTACAAAAGACTTTGAATGCATCTGTGCAAATCCAAGATACAAAGGACGCTTTTGTGATGGTAAGTAACAAGAAAAGGTAAAGATCATTCATTTTGCTTTGATACCGCTTGGGGTGGTTGCCCAATTCTTCCGAGCAAGGGGCTCATGCATAAAGTACTCAAAGGTGCACCCTTTACCACTTCAAACTATATGTAAAACCCTGAGGACTAGGCCGCGCACTAGCCAACTGAGCTAAAACAAACTTCTTTCTTGACAAGCAAATAGTATCCAAAAAATATTGTTCACGTGATTTATTGATTTCATTATTTTCAGTTGACATGTGTTCAGAGTGTGACGTTCATGCTCGATGTGTTCACGGCAAGTGCATTTGTAGAGATGGCTACGAGGGCGATGGATATACTTGTACAAAAGGTAGAATTCTCCAGCGTAAAATAATTACTTGTAGCAGTATTTTTTGTTGTTCTCATTCGATGTGTACAGCTGGTTTTGGCGATCAGTTATAAGATATTTTGCTATTAAACATCATTAACAGTCCGTGGGAATCTAATAGCGTTCAAATTTCACATCATTACTTCATGGTTGACTTATAGAACTCTAGCTTGCATGTGACGTAAAGGGAGCTCAATTTGGAGGACAAAACAAAAGAATTCTGATAATCCTGAGAATTGGAAACTCGTGGTTATGTCCTCCAAATTGAGCTGCATTACGACTTGCTAGCATAATAGCGGGATGGACTCTTAGTGCATATCGTTGGATTATTTTACAAAGTTTCGTATACATACTTTTTACTATATTCCAGAAGTGACCAAGTGCGGTACTTGCCCCTTGTACGCCCAATGCGAGACCGATGTCTGTGTGTGCAGGCCGGGATACACATGGTCACATAATCAATGTTCTCAAGGTGGAGCATGCGCAGATCAGCCAAGTTCAAAACGATCCTGCATACGTAAGTTACAGCTTGGTGTCTCAAGCAATACTTTTACTTCCATTGTACAGTACGTCCAAATAGACTTGTATCCATATTCATTTGTCTTCTCATGCAAAACCGTTAAACAAAAAAAAAAAAAGATAGTCTAGGTAATGACAAGTGGACTGAAAAAGGAAAACAAGGGCTGGTTATTTAGACGTTGGCATAAACATGGCCACGCATGGGGACTTCTTGATGTCAGGCTCGTAGCTAAGTTTAATATATAATATGTGTTAAACCGCGTCTTGTTTTTTTCTTTCAGCAAATCCTTCTCTGACCCGTAGACTAAAGGCTATTGAGAATGGTGGTATGTAGAATGATGACTTTTATATTTCATATTGCATTCTATCTTTTCATAATTCTTTTTTCTGCTGCAATTCTCTAAATGCAAGTGTGTCGAAATGACAATGCAAAGGGCGATCGTGAGGAGGCACACAGTATTGATGGTTTTCAACCATTCCCAAGAGAATGGACCTTATTTGTGGTGTGATAATGTTTTCCCAATTGAACGTGACAAACCTCTGGGGGAATGAAGAGCTATTGTTTTGCAACTCGTCGGGGTATCATCGTTATTCCTTTCGTATCCTTTGGGATATCATGAATTTTTCGAAGAGTAAAAACAAAAGAAAATGAATCATCTGGAGGTTTGTCACGCTGAATTGGGAAAACATTGTCACACCACGAATAAGGTCTATTAAATAACAAAAGACACGGCGGCCATGTTGGAGGATATAACAAAAGAAATCATTGATAATTCTTTTGTTAAGTTCCTCCAACATGGCGGCCGTGAAAACATCAATTGCAGAAGCATTAACATGGCTCTTTATTGTTTCTTAGTTCCTCGTAGTCCCTTTAATCCCGTATTGGTATCCGTCCGCAAAATATGTAATAGTTTCTCCGTGCAGCTTTGATTGCATTGTGTTTGTGAAAGCATGGTGCAGGTGCATGGTGAAAGTATAGTGCATGGTTTATTGTGTATCTGATAGAGGATATATAAGTAATGTATGCATGATTTATTCTAACCTGCAGTAGACGCTATGGAGCCTTACTCGCCGACTTCTCGATCAACGAATAATTTCAGTAAGAACTCTAAATACCTCTATACACCGTATTATCTAATCCATGGGGTAGCCATGTGATTTGTTTATTTTTGTTTATTTTTGAAAACGGTTGAGTCCCCATGTTTTATGGACGCGGTTACTTTGCCATCACGTTATCCAGGAAGTAATTTTTTTTTACCTGTCTACTATAATTTCCCCATGAAACATGTTGAAACGTTGAAATGGTCACAAAATCATTCGTAAAACTAAAATCATGGCTTTGCTCTCGCAGTAGTGGTTACCTGTCCATCAATTTCCGAATGTAACATAATGAAATGTATATTAGGAATATGAAACGGCGCGAGTGTCTATATACTGTGTTATAAACACGCTGGGAGCTTTGGAGCAAAAGTCGAAAAGAAACCAGAAGAGAGCCGAAGGAAAATAACGTTTGACCTGATAGCGTTCTCTGTCCTTAGATATAAACATAGTTTTGCAAGCGTCCCGACCAATTAGAGCGGACGAGGTATCTCAAATATTTTATAAATATATATAAATACTTCTGAGTGTGTTAATTTTTTTGGCAGGACCGTACAACAACCCTACTGCACAGCCTATCCAAAGCGCACAAGGTTACTAATAATTTAATGTTATGCTGTGAAAGAATGGATCACTGAAGTATTAATAATCATTAAAATATTGTTTAACACTAAATAAAGCATAAATTAAAGCATCGTCATTGAAACTAAAGCAATTCTTAAAAGTCTGAACAGCATGTTTATTATAACTATAAAGGTTTTTCATCTTTGCAGATGATAATGAGCATGCGCGTCAACTGAGCCAATTCTCCTCAGGTTAATAATAATAATAATTTTACAAAATAATAATGCATGTTAAGATCAAGATAACTTTTTTGGTGTCCCATATTGGGCATCCATTGTATTTTACCAATTTTTCAAAACAAATAAAAACGTAAATAATTATATTGGTCAAATGGTGCAAAGTTTTGATTTTGCAATGATTTTCGTTCAAACATCCCTTAACTTTGCACTGGGTGTATGACTTTCAATAATCTTCTCAATTCCAATCATATTTCAACTTGAATTTTCCAAATTCTTGCATGAATACATTTCATTCGAAAGTGACTTGCTATATTTATTACTTATGCACACGTTTTTCTGTTTATCGCGTTATTCATCTGGTTTGCTTAATAATCTACGTGTTTCCAGCACGCACTCCGACTCCAAAATCAATAAAGAAAGCAAATCCGACAAAGAAGATACCAGCAGAGAAGACACAAGAATGGTCTGGTGAGTCACGAAAAAAAAGATTGATTCTTCTTTTTAACTCTCGAGCAAATAATTCAGTCTGAATCACTACACTGATTTTCAAGGCATAGATTCTTTCATGTTGGGCATAGCTTCTTCTCTTTATGCAGACAATGAGATGGGTGGAATTAAAACAAAGTAGAAAATAGGAGACCCTTTACCCATTCAGCTCAGTTAACATGGAATATGCTACCATAAGACACTTTCATTGTTCCTGAAATATTGTTCCGGAATCGAAAGCAACTACGTAGACACAGTAGTGTACTGCTTATCTACAGTACTTGTCTTTTTTCACAGCTAAGGGATCAATACAATGTGTTGATTCTGATTCCAAACCTAGTGCTAACCAGGCACTTTTCACCCATATTGAAAAGTTATGCAATACCAATAGATAAAATTCAAGTATTCTATGAATAAAAAAATACGTCGCTCAATCTTAAAGGAAGTTGCATTTGTTTATGTTACAGAGGATATCATTGTGACTGAGTACCAGAGTCTCGGATGCTGGGCCGACACACCAAACTGGAGAAATCCAAAGAGCCGGACACTTATCTCACTGGAGGGTCTGGATCCTCGGATAACGGAAGATTACAGGACAAGAAAACAGCCCATAAGCAAATGCGCAGAAATAGCAAGGGGACTGGGATATAAGATTTTTGCTATTCAAAATGGCGGCCAGTGTTTTAGTGGGCCCTTGACTCGTAATTATAAAACCTATGGATCGTCTGAGAAGTGTAAGAATGGCGTTGGAGGACCTTTGGCTAATGATGTTTATAAATTATAATAGACTCATCATACTGTCTGCAAAGGATCTAGAGTGATGGAATATTTGGTCAGACAGGTCTGCTGATTGATGCACGAAACGAATACAACTTTGATAAGCAATATGTGTCAAGGTGGAATTCCAACAACAAAACGAGAGAAGGAAAAGAAAAAGAAAGAAAGAAAGAAAAGACTACGTGAAAGGCAAAGGAGAAATTAAAAATCGAATGCCACTCTTCATTAGTTGAAAATGTTTTAGCAATTTTTCGTATAATATACTTAAAACAAACCGTCTTGATCACCACGCGTAATAAGCTAGTTTTTTATAGGTTTTGATATGATCTCTAATGTTTTCCCTTGATTATTATTTTTCTTATAATTGCAGCATAATAGATCTAAGTAGCTAAGATGTTTGTCCCTTTCTGGTATCATACCAAATTGTTCTTATCACATTACTTATAGGAATGATGCAAAATGATTATAAATAAATATAAAATATAAATATGAACAATGAATGAATGAATATACAATAAAAACACAATTTTATTGTTATAAAAAGATTGCATAAAAATAACAGTTTTAACGTAACCAGCCAAATTTAGATCCAGGCTAACAAATTAAAATAAAGATAATATCAATCCATATTGATTAATTTCTTCTTATAAAATATGGAAAACAAGCACAAAGGCAACATTCCCCAAAGAGCTGTATGGTCTTGTTTTTTAAACCTACTAGTATTTATATATATTTCATGATACTGAATAAGGAGTAATATAATGAAATTCATTTGACGTTACTTTGCCACTGACATCATTCTCAAAATAAAGTAACAAGATACTGAAGATTACAGCAGGCTACTGCATGCACAAAACAGCTTCCTAACTGATTTCTCTCATGAATTGTTTATCCTAAATAAATAAATAAACAAATGAATGAATGAATGAATGAATGAATGAATGAATGAATGAATGAATGAATGAATGAATAGATGGATGGATGGATGGATGGATGGATGGATGGATGGATGGATGGATGGATGGATGGATGGATGGATGGATGGATGGATGAATAATAAATAAATAAATGTTAAAGCAACGTTTTAACGACTTCTTCAGTACCTTTCTTCAAGAGAAAGATCTTTCTTGAGAAACCAAAAAGGGAAAATATTAGCATTGGTACTGGAACTGGTCAAAAGATGGTAATCTACCGAATTTTTCAAATTGACAGCGAAGAAAAGAAGATGCATTGATTTTTGCTAAGGTAGTTATTGTTCCCCAAGTGGATCTATATAGAGGCTTTCCACCATCACGTTTTGGTAGCCGTGACAGAGGGCAAGACTATTAACGGTCTTTTCCCCCTGGTAACCTTTAATCCATCCTGCCTCCTGTAATGGTTGCCATCACGTGATGGTGCTAAGTCGCTAATGGTTTGTGCGCTGCATGATTTGCGCATTCAGGCATTCAAGTATGTTGCGCGCGGCAATTTTGAGGAAAAATCGTATCGTGTTAATCGGCCGCCTAAACGATATGATCTGGCAATATGGTTTTTATGGACTTGAGGCCCACAAGAAAACAGACATTTATGGATGTCCACTGAATTTTTGGACACTGATAAGCAACACAGACACACAATCGACGCCAGACAAACCTTTTCAAATTATTTCCTCAAAAAATGCTACGCATTCTTAAATAAATCGTACCACAATTTTGTGGCCCCCTAGTTAACATTCTACAGATCAAATAGACCCATCGGGAGTGATGTGTTTTCCCATTTCAGACCACGTGTCATTCCCTAGAGTATCATTTCTTTGTTTAACGGTTGCGCATGAAAAGACACATGAATATGGATACAACTCAAACAAGGAATGTTATTTTCAGAGGAATGGCACGTAGTCTGAAATAGGCAAGACATTAAGTAGAATCTGAAAAGGTCAATTTGAACGCACCCTTTTTCTTAATGAAAAAACCTTTGTACGTATACTAGCACTATGATATTTTGACTTAAACAGCAGCAGGTTAACTACCTGTAGTTTGCTTGAGTGAAAGAATTTCCGTCACCCAATCCTTCTTTTCTAAATTAAAAAATAATGCTTTAATTTGTTGGACAGCGTCCAAACTTCTAAAAATGGTAAAATTCCTCGAAGGAAATTATTTTGTTTGGTGTAAATGCTCATTAAAAGGATCTTTTTTTTGTTTTATTTTTCTCTCTCTCTTTTGAAGACCGTTATTTAAATTAAATGAACTCGGGATGTTAATCAACCAATTTTTTTAAATCAAAACAGGTTAAACTGTCACAGATTCATGCACCGATTGTCCACAACCTGTTTAAAGGTTAGTTTGAATTGTATTGTAGCCAATCACCGAGCGGTGAACCGAAGTACCTCTTACGTCATAGATCACGGACACTCATGCATTCTTTGAGTCGGGTGCTTTCTAGTTGGAAGATTTTTCATTATTGATAAGTAAGAATACGTCCTTAAGAGATGTAGCCAAAATATGAATGTTTATATATTTCTAGTAAGTTTATCTGTCTTTTATTTTTGTTTTATTTCTTCTGCTTGTTGCCGTCGTCATGAACGCCGTCACGTAGGTAAAAAAATTGAACATCAACTTCGTACAAAAACACTTATAGATGAACTACCTGATAAAAAAAACTTAAAGACCAGCAAAGCAGGAACACGGTCGAAATTTAATGATAAGGAAAATCATTTGACTTACAGGAGAAATGGTGGGACAACCAAAACAAACCATAAAAAAGACACAAGAAAGGAAGATGTCTTTGTCAATAAGAAACAAGCGAAGGCAAGGCATTCTAGAGAAAAGGAGGACCGACCACATGCAATTCTAGAGTCACATAAAACACGTAGCACTACTAACTTCAAAGCAAAGCGAAAAACCAAAAAGTATTCCTTGGCTTTTGCACCAAGTCCAAGCTTAACGCCGCAAACACAAACTGTTAATGGATACCAACAAGAATATAACCCTCAAACATCGGGACAACTAAGATATTTGACAAATAACCTTGGTAATCCTGGATCTGATAACCAAGATAGTCAGGACAATGTTGCTCAGTTTAATGGCCAACAACAAGGGTTCCAGACATTGAATGGTGGTCAAAATGAGGTAAATGCATTCCAGGTAAATAATAACGGCCAGGAAGGCCAGGAAGGAAATGAGGGTAATAAGCAGTCGGTTGGAACATTACAAGAACTAATGGAACAGAAAGCTCTGCTCAGTCAGCAAGAGAATCAACAAGAGGAGATGCAAGGGCTCCCTAACCAACAACAGGAGACAGTTGCTTTCCAAGGACCACAGCAACAGAACCAGGAAGGACAACTTTTGAGGCAGGAGGAGGATGAGCAACAGAGTGCTCCTCAAGATGGAATCGAACAGTACCAGCAAGGGGTTGGGAGACAGACGACTGAACAACAGCAAATCAATGTACAAGAGCAGGGAGGCCAGGAAGGCAATAATCAGGAGATGAACTTACAAGAAGGCGGAGAACAGGGAAATGTAATGCAGCAAGGAGCCAATCAAGAGGCTGCTTTTCAGCAAGGAAATGAACAGGTGAATGGAGAACAGCAAGATGAACAAATGGAAAGTTCCTTTCATCAGGAAAATGGTCCAGAAGTAGTTCCACAGCAAGGTAAATATGGACACCAAGAATCAAAGATTTCAACATTCTCTGAGGGAGGAAAGGGTTATGTAGACTCCTTGCAGCACTTTGGAATGCAGCTCACTCTGGGGGACATACCAATGGGTTCCAATTCTCAGGAGATTGGAATTATTTTGTTTTGTCCCCCAGATCGAGCTGCTTTGACGTCGCATGCAAGGGGTCTATTCCGGTAACCGCCACCTAAAGCAATAACATCGAGTCTCTATTTTGGATTATTATTTTAATCTTCTTCCTCGATTACTAGTTCCAAAAGAAATGTATTAAACTGTGAACAATAAAAAGAGAACTCATTTTTTTGTTTGTTTGTTGTATTTTCAAGGAAATGAACAAGAAAACTTTCTCCAACAAGGAAACGAACAGGAACAAAATCCACAACACGGTGAGATGCAAGAAGCAACAGCGGCTTATCAGCAGCAAGACAACGAGCAACAAACAGGACCAGAACTGCAAGGCGATTCATCAGAGCAAAGGGGTACTGACGTTGGGTCTATTGCCAACTTATTTTCCGATTCGAACGATCAAGGCACGGGGCAGGATCAAGAAACTCAGTCTTTCATTAACGAAGGACAGAGTATTACAAAAAACGATGCTTCTCAGCTTGCTGCGGCAATAGCTAATGCGAACAAAGGTAATCAAGTCTTTCACTAGATTATTAATCAACACCTTTGGAATAGATCTAAAAATGCGCTAAAGAACACATAGAACTTTGGGAGTATGTGGTTGTTACTAAAGGGTCAAAATATAAGACTTTCTTTTTTTATTACTTTAGTTTTTTTTAACTTTTGAGCACAATCAATATAAATGACAAACCAAAGCCTAACTGACTGAACATAGTAACAGTGTATTTTACTATAGCAGTCATTATTAGCTTTGATTGGATGAACCACCAGAAGTTATAAATAAAAGTTATTAATGACATGCGGTACCGTGTAAGTTCTAGAGTAGAATAATATGAATAAAACTAAGTTGGGGGAGGACGATACACATTTTGCTAATGCATTATCTGCTATCATTCTCTTATCGATGAAGGTCTTAACACTGGCGAGGAACAGAATAGCCTTGCAAACCTTGCTAGCAACAGCGCAGGATCTTTGAGCTTTACTGGAGGCGAACAAGCTCCTTCGAGTGAAGGTGTCGGCAATTTGGGTTCATCAGTCAATAGGTTTACCCCAGACGCCTATCAAGAAACTAATAGTTTTTCGTTAGTTGACCACCCAGAAGAAAACACACAAAAGATAGACACCTTTAGTCAACAGTACGAGCAAAGCGGGCCAAGTTCTTCTCCAAACTTGGAACAAGAATTTATGAAGATCGATGGGTCGCCGGAGCACCCGCAACATGTGAACACTGGAATAGGAAACATATTATCGCAAGAATCTGTTAAGATTGTTAATCTTGACCATGCAGTTGCTAATAAAGCAGGTAACAATAAACATGTAAAACGTATATATTGAATTTTTTTTTTTTTTTTTGCTTGCTTGTTTGTCTATCTGTTTGACTGTTTGTTTGTTTGTTTGTTAGCTATTCGGTTTATGGAATTATTTGTACTTATTTTCTCAGATCTTCAGATTATCAAATTTTTTTGGTTTCATATTTTTTGTCCTCTTATTATTGCCTTATCTTTTCCCCTACTAATTTTCAATACTAACTGCTGTTGCATTGCAAGTAAGCCATTTACTGAAACTTTCTCCCTTTGCATCTTCCAGCAAAATACTGCACTGGATGCCCTCGTAATGCACGCTGCATTGACAAAGTATGCATCCTTAACGACGATCAACCTTTGGCAAAGATACTTGGTGCTTTATCAGGTCCAGGTAAGAGAGAACAAAATACTTTTAGAAAAATATCATATTGCAGTGTTTGCATTGAATAACCATGAAAAAAACATCACCCTTATTCCACCCTAAAATGTCTAATAAGATACAGTAAAAACCCGCGAGTAAGTACCTGAAAATTAAGAACCTGTTAGCCTCAAATTTGTCATTTATACCCCCTTTAAACAAGAACCTATTTAGCCTAGAAAATAAAAAACAGGTTCTTATTTTCAAAAACCACCATTTAGTGATGCAGAGCTGGGTTAGAATCCTGTTTGGAAAAATAGGAGCTTGCCATTGCTGTGCAGATAAATCAACTAATGTTCTATGGTGTTGTTGATGGGGGTGGTGGTCGATTGAAAAATAGGCTGATTACCATATTTTTATCTTGTAGCTGAATTTTATTTGTTTTCTTACACAGGAATAAGAACCTATTTAAGAACCTAGATAGCCTAAAATTGTGTTAACTACCATTTAAACAAGAACCTGTTGAGGCTAACTCTAAAAATGTAGGTTCTTACTCGCGGGTTTTTACTGTATACCTAGTGCCTTTGCTACTCGCTGATCGAGAAAACAGTCGCGATTGATAAATCAATCGAGAAGAGAACTGTTAGAGTATGTACGGTTCTCATGCACCTTTACGTGCTCGAACGAAGAGCTATTCAGTTTTAAGTGGCATATCGCCCTATTTCCCTTTAAACAGTGGTTAGAGACCATTTTTTCCCCTAGAGAGCCACGATCAGTGATTGCATTCACCTCAGCCATGAAACATTCAAATATTTCTTGAATTCATGCCAACATACTTTAATTTTCTTCCAGAAAATGAAACAGATGATTGCAGGGGCTGTCACCATAACGCAAAATGCATCAAGAAGGAATGCATTTGTAAGCCTGGCTTCACAGGTGACGGAGTTGAATGTAGAGGTAGGTCATAATGAGTTACGTGTTACAAGTTCGGAGTTGTTATCCAATATGTTCCTGCACATGACTTAGATTCTTCGTTTACCCTCAATCCGCGTTAAAAATGCATCCAAATGATCAAATGCCGCATCCGTTTCCGACCGCGACGACGTGTGATTTCCTTGAAAATGGGACTATTTGTATGAGTTGTATTCATATTCATGAGTCTTCTAACGCACAAACGTTAGACAAATGATATTCTAGGGAATAATGCGGGGTCTAAAATGGAAAAACATTACTAGATTTCATCCAATAAACGACCTTCACTTCACTTCATGTTGTGATTAATATAAATCAATAAATCCTTTATATTCTTCTTCATATTTAACCTTGATAGCCTCGAGATTCTTAGCTTGACTTGAAAATATTTTTACAATACATCTTTTCCCCTCTTTTTTCATTTTTTCCATATTTTTTCCTTCCTTTTGTTCCCAAATATATATATATATTATAACCGTTTGGACACGCATTTTTCAGCCGACAGTTGCCTTCCTGGCTGTAGCAAGCATGGAAAATGCATCCGAGGGTTTTGTGTTTGTGGCCATCATCATTACTTTAATGGCGTCGAATGCTCACGTAAGTCAAAGTCTTATTTCTCGTGTATTTACCATTTATTCCGTTAAATAAACATGTATATTGTGAGATTTGTAACATAAAGTAATTATAAAGAAAAAGATTCTGTTGTTGTGGTTGTATATTGATATTTTTAGATGAAACGTATACCTAATGATCTGCAAAACCTAATATGCTTCCTTTCCTTTTTTGGCTTCTATATGGACATCTGGGGCCTAATCTTTTCTTTCAAAATACCATTTCAAAATTGCTTTAATATGTTTGTCAATGTCCACAGCATTCAAGATAAGACACCGAGAATGCCCCGATAGGTGCGCAGTTAGCTGTCTTCCAGAGTGTCCAAATATATGCTGTAAGTCTCACATGGCAACACCTAAACCAGCAGAAACAACAATTACAACAGCAGCAACAGCGGCACCGACAGCACCAACAAAAAAGCCAACAATAAAACCAATAACAAAGACTTCAAATAAAAAGGTCGGGCCAGACGCAGCAGCCGATTTCTACCTCAAACCAACCCTCCACAGCAATGCTGATGTCTTTAATAAACATCCACACCAAGAAAAACATTTGCAATCAAGTAATCAAGTACTGTCCAGCAAGTTATCCACTCCACATAAGAATATCACATCTTCAGAAATCAAATACAATACAACGAAAATATTAAAGCCACAGTCAGAAGAAAAGAATGGTGACGAAAGAGCAAAGACAAGGGAAAACTGCCATCCAGAATGTTCTGGAGAAAAGTGCGGCCCATCTTGTCCTGATCACTGCTGTCAACTCTCGAAGCCAAATTTGCAAATAGACTTTCTCAAAGCATTCGCTGAAAAGTTTTGTCCTTCGGCATGTCAAAATAAATGTCAAAACACCTGCCCACCTATTTGCTGCGAGAAAAGATCTTTTGCTTCTATTTTGAAGAGTTCACCTGGTGCTTCTAATGTGGATGTGAACAAGGCTGAGGATATTTTCCGCAATGCGATGGGTTGGTTTGGTATGATGAACTTTTTGCACATGATGTACAACATGTATGGTAACATGTACATGCCACCGAACATGATGATGACCATGAAAAACCCTCAGAAATTTTTCGCCAATGCCTTTCGAAAAATGCAAGTGGATCAGAATGGTAAGATAAAAGCGGAAGTGCCTGCAAGTCCATATACATCTATTCCTTGTGAGCCAGCATGTGCAAAATCATGCATCAGTAGCTGCCCAGAAAGGTGTTGCTTAAAGAGGTCCTTTTCGGCTGAAGCTGAATCTGATAGCGGTTATCACAAATATGGACCAAAGGTTACCCAGCAGCTATCAAAGATTGGCCAGGCATTATATACTAGCTGCCCCAGTGATTGCGCAACCTTTTGTTCACCAAAGTGCCCTCCATCTTGCTGTGTACATCCACAAGTACCTAAAAAATTGTCTCCAAGTACTTCTAAAGACACTGCACCTTCGTGTAAGACAGGATGTTCTCCAAGATGCTATCCATTATGCATGGAGTCCTGTTGCAAAGCTATCCAACGAACAGTCCAAGTTCGTCCAACAACAAGATCTTTCATTCTTACAACAACACCAACTAAAGCAGCGTACGGATGCCCATTGCAGTGTCCAAGATCTTGTTTCCCAAGTTGTACTCGTGATTGCTGCTCTGCGTCTGAGCAATACAAACCCGGATTGCTAAACGGACATGGCCAGTACATGGTATCTATTCCTTGTCCCATGGAGTGCAGACCGTATAACTGTTTGTCTTATTGTCACCACGAATGTTGCCTCAGGACAAACAGCTCGTTTCAGCATGTAGCAAAATCCTACATATCAGATGCTTCAAACAAAGAAGCAAGTAGACAAAGCAGGTTCAACCAGTTTAGCAGACAAGCGAACGCTAAGGGAGAAAAACTGTCACAAATACTGGACCACCAGGAAAAAGTTTTGCCTGCAAACAGAAAGTATATTCCAAAGTTTCCTGTACACCCTTAGATACTAAAACATTAGATCGTTACTGAAAGTATTTGCCAAGAGAAACCGGCATTAGTAAAATTGTATGAAAGCCTTTAACGGTTTTATGTATGACCTTCGTAGTGTGATTCGAGTTCTTAATTCCTCTTCTTAAAAAGAAGACTTCCACAATTTAACATACCCTTAACTAAAAATTTCTTGTTTAGTTATCAGTACTGCTGCGTTAGAAAACTCTAGTATAACTTTACCATGAAAGAAAAACTGCATTCCAAACTTCAATAATATATAATTTATTGATGGTGTTGTATTTAGTATCGATCAGTAATGTTTAGCTATCACTCTTAGAATGACATTTAGGGTTTCGACTAGTGGCACCATTGTAACGTTTGTCAAAACAAGTATACTTATTTTATTTTCATTGACCAAGCTTGTCTTTTTTTATGAAGGTTAAGTAAGATCATATACATTTCGATACGTATTGCCAATTATCTCTTGTGATTACAGCACATATGCTAATGGCACCTATATATCTAAAATTATATTCCATTCCTTTGATCGTGCAACTCTTGACATTCATGTAAGTCAGTGTAAGTCCAAGAATTCAGTTACTATCAGCTCTATCATATGGAACAAAGGTCACACCGGCATCGGTTTTGTTACCGTTGCAAACAAGGATGATGTTTAATTTCTCTCTTTAACCAGTTTTTTGTACCCAGGTTGATCATCTAATTGATGAAGTAAATGAAGAAGAATAGCTTTATAGATACAGATTTGTCGAGGGCAATGGTGCACGTAGCTTGAATATAGCGTTTGTGTTAGGTAGTCGTGACGTCTTGAGTTACAAAACAGAGTGTAACCTCTGCTACGAATTTTGGCTGGCAGAGCTAGAGATTCATTTAATCAATACAAGTTGACTATTTGTTCGTGTGAAATTTCGATCAGCAGCTTAACCATGTTTAAGACATTCCTAAAAGAAAAAATTAAAATAATTATAAATAATTATGAATTGTCTTGAAAATGATTGTATTCAATAGTTTCCTTTACTATTAATTTGACAATAAAATGTATTTTCTTTTTTAATCATAATCGTTATCTTGTAAAATTTGTAAAATGCCCCCAATCAATCAATGGCCGAAGACATACTATCAAGAAAGATACATTTTTGCTTAAAGTCATATTTAATCAACATAGCGACTATGACGTCACATGCCCGCCAAAATTGGTCTTTATTAAAAAAATTTAAACAAGAAAAATTGTTTTTAGAAATCTCTAAATGAAAAAAGAAAGCTTTCCTAGAACAAAAAAAGATGACCGTCGTAGTCACTTGACCGCGGGGATTGAAACCAACACAAAAACACAAATTATAAAGAGAGAGAGAGAGCCAGAAATATAAGAGTAAATGCCATAGAGGTGAAGTGAAAATCAAATGCGACAATATGTCATATACTTATCAAAAATAGGCGTATCCATATTCTATGGAAGAATGTTACGTCATAGCCGCCATGTTGGTTGACTATGCAAGCATTCCTCATTAAGCTTCTTGTTTTAATCAACCCAGATGGCGGCTGTTTCATCGGTTATTTATATCTCAAGGGATTGTTCGGTCACGTGTTTGCACTCCCTACAGACTTAAAGTGAAGCTTTGTTTAACGTATTTTCATTGTTATTTTGAGAGTGTCTCGACCGTTGACCTATCGCTTGCACTGTGTCAACCAATTACAGTGGTCAGTAATTTTCGTTCATTGAGGAAAGGCAAAAAAAATATCTATATAGTTTTCGTGTTTGTAATTTCCTGGTTTCTTCAATGGCAGATGTCAGAGTTACACTCTATTGCCTTCAAACAATTGTTTCAAGTTGAGGCATTTGAGCCAATACAATGAAATATAAAGAAACTGGCCCAAATGCAACAAGTATTTAAAGTTACCAAGCAGTGTAACTACAGTTACAGTGTAACTAAATCAGGGATTATATTCAAAGTAGTTTGGTATAAATTGTACGTTTTGATCAGTAAACCTGAGGCTTATCTGATCATAATGTGCCCAATTTCTGAACCGTTTTGGACGTTTTTCTTGCCATAATTTGAGAAGTCTCCTGTAAGCAGACTTCAAGATTTGCACTTCTTTTTTCTTTGTCTCTAGGACTGGTCTCAGTCTTGAAGGCTTGTTCTCTGTAACAAGTATGCTTGAAAAACTATAAGTGGAATTTTGCTCAACTGAAGAAAAAGGTCAATTGATTATTAAAACCTTGCTACCAATGGCAAAGACCACTATTTGGCTTTGTCGATTTAGATTCGAAAAAATATATCATGTAAAATATTTGAGTAATTTTTGGCATGTTAAAAAGTGTCAAAACTATATAGGCGTATTTCCAGATGTTTGGATGTCTTGTCAAAACTTCAGACAAGGAAATAAAAAAAAAACCAGGACGGGGCGGAGAAATGCTGGTGACTTAGAACGAATGAGCTCAGTGAAGCGCAGTACTTGAACACAAAAGTCAAGCATCCATTCTCTGATAAACTATAGCATATCGACCTTCCATTAGACTACCTGAAACTCTATTGACCATGTAATAAAAAAGGATTACTGGACTTCAACATCTTTAAGGATACGTCTAAGGTTACTCCAAGATATTCGATAGCTTAAAACATTTTGGCGAATTTTTGCTGCAGGTGCCCTAAAGTGAAAAACCTTCACTAGGCCCTAGAAAAAGATCTGCTTCCTGCTTTACGTCATTAGGTAAGTATTCTAGGTAATGAATGACTGACATGATGTAATGTGGTACCCACCAGTACACACTCATTAAATATTCTCTTTCCAGCAGAGATTTTTCTTGTTCGAAAAATAATCGCTTGCTGAGACAGGGAAAACCATTATGATCTTTGAAGGCAGCAAAAATCAAGGAAAATGGGTTAAAAAGTATTTACTGAGATGAGTGATCGAAATGCTATTGGCTCCAGGCACATGTCTGACTTTAGTGTGGTTGCTGGTTTTGTTACTGGTAGACTCAACACAGTCAATGAAAGGACAACCGATCGATACCCATAAACCAAATTTCAATCACCCACATGGGAATAAAACTTCAGCTAAACAAGTAAAAAAATCGACGAAGGGCTCTCAAGATCCTAGAACAAAACGGTCGCCACAGTTTAACCCAGGGTTTAATGGACTTGGTCGACCAACACAAATTGGACTTGGACAATTGGGGTTGTCTCTCAACCCAAGGCTACCTGCTTTAGGTCTACAAGGAACACCAGCTTTTGGACAATATCGAAGTTTAATCCCGCAAACTAACCCACTAATTGCAAACAACGCTGGCTACAGGCTTCCATATAACTACCAACTTGCAAGACTTCTATCGACTATCAATCTACTGAGAGAACGTTCTGATCTTGCTTCTGCAGTCAACCCAGCCGCAGCAACAGGCTTTGGGCTTTATAAACCAAAAAGGTTAAAGTATAATTCGATTCCTCTCAAACCTAATGATCTAGATGGAAACGCGCTTTCCTTGCTTCTGGGACGTAATTCCTTAAACAGCCAACCTGAAAACGACGATGACGATGATGAAGATTCTGATAACAGTAAGTGTATATGTCCACTCGTAAAGTAATAATTGTTTTTTTAAATCAAACTTATTGTTGTCAGAAATTTAAACACCGTGCCTTAACATGTAGTGAAAAAAAATCAATGCAATTTTTACTCAATGCTTTCCTTTATTTTTGAGTCAACTTCTTTGCACATCGATAAAGGTTCTGATATGTACATCCACGGTGTTCCTCTTTTTCTGCGAAAATTATCCAAGTCAGCTTTAAAAAGTGCATGACGATATTTAATTGCAAAAGTGATGTTTATTTTCGGCTACTTCGCGTTGTTTTTTTTTTTTTTTTTTAGATTTTTTTTCTAGTGTTTGCCAGACTCCGTTTTTTTTTTCTTTCAAAACGAGATGGTTCAAACTCGATAACAAAATGTCGATGTTTATAATGAAACAGAAAAGAGTTATAAAACCTCAAAAAAGCCGTCATTGTTCACTTTATTTTCAAAGCCATAGTTTCTAAGAAAAGAATGTTGATATTCATTTATGAAAAACATTATCGAAAGCCCTTGTTTTCTTAGCTCAAACTTTAATCATTTATTGGCATAAGGAGTACACCCACTCAACAGTCATCCAATTGTTTTGCTTCCAATCAAAGACATTCTCACGCTTTCGCATGTCCTGTGAATATTGACTTTAATGACATTTAGAAGGGACTTCATAGTTTTTTGCTTAAATTTCTTTACTTAATAAGTATTTCTTGAATGAATTTTGAGCCTAAATGAAAGTAGGTGGTTCGAGAAGAGAG
Organism: Actinia tenebrosa; assembly: GCF_029948245.1. Lineage (NCBI taxonomy): Eukaryota > Metazoa > Cnidaria > Anthozoa > Actiniaria > Actiniidae > Actinia > Actinia tenebrosa. The sequence goes on from NW_028292569.1 coordinate 17,657,433, forward strand.
TCAAATGCGAGTGCATGGTCTTCCTTTGGAAAATTATTTCTCAATGGAGCAGAAAAATGGACAGCTAGCTTCGGTTGCTCTACACGAAGCGAGGCAATGATTTCGAATGCAAAAAGGTACTGGCTTTATTCACTGAATTATAACTGAATGATAAAGTATTAGCTTCCTTGTTTCTTTTTGTTTCTGTCCTCGAACAAGCTCGCTGTATGATTCTTATTGCAGCAGCAGAAGCAACGGTTTCGTTTCAAGAAATATTTAATGTGTTTCGGCATGGTGTTTATAAATGACAAGCTTTGCTTGCTGCATATCTAAATCTTTGTTTCATTCAATATAATTATGTACATGATGAATTAGCAAGGGACTTATAAAAGAACTGAGTGCACAAAACCTTTTTTGCTTGTTTGTAGATGTAAAACCTCAGTAAAGTACAAAGTTTTTAGTAGAATTTCAATAATTGCAATAGTCTGCATATGCTAATCGCTTTGTGTCTGACGTCTTCGCGTATTGTTTTGATTTTATCTTTCGTGACAAGAGTTTTTAAAGTTTTATTTTCTCATTGCTTCCTTGATTGGTGTGATTAATGGTTTTCCTAGCTCGCTATTATCATGCTTGTTACCGGGTTATCTACGCGCTTTCGGTACATCAATTCCTCCTTTTAATGCTGACCGGAAAGGAAGTCTATGGTAGTCAATGCTCAAAGAGAGTCCAAAGAAAAATCATCAGTATGATTACAATCCGCATAATGTAAACACTCGTCACCACACTACGTCCTGTGGTAATGATGACGATGATAATCATGGTATGGCGATACATAACAATGAAGATATCAAAGAATGGTATGCCTTCAAATAATCATCGCGGTAACGAGTCGAACTAGTGCTGTGCTAACTAGTAATCAGAATTAGAGAGAGATCGTGATAAGAATTGATTCTGGGGGGGAAATATGATAGGGATGGTGATGTGATGGCAGTGATGGTGATGATGATGATGGTGATGATAGTGATGGTGATGGTGGCGATGATGGTGGTAATGATGGTGGTGGGGATGATGATGATGGTGATGATATATATATTTTTTCATTTCAGATGGATTCTGCTCGCCTAACCCATGTCATAATGGTGGTAAGTGCAAGAATCACCTGTTTGGGTTTAAATGTTCATGTGTCAATGGATACACTGGAAAACGATGCGCTGGTAAGAAAACACAGTACAAAGATGAGGTACAGGTACAAACACACGGTGCAACCTTGCGCGCAATATTGCAGGCAATGTTGCAGAAGTAGGTTCGTTTCTATTTCAGCAACATTGCATGCCGCAAATTGTGTCGTGTGACATGCCTCGCAGCATTGCTTGCGACATTGCGCGCATTGAATTCACCATCTTAGAATTCAACATTGCGCGCAATGTTGCACCGTGCGTTCGTAGCTTTACACTTCGTAGTTTTCTTTGCAACTTGTCTCGCAATTTTGTTGCAATTGTGCTTTAATAAATAGTACGGTCGCAGTTGCACCGGCAGGGTATGTTACATTAGACTGCTTTTTCAAGCAGCTTCTTTTCGAGAAATCGATTGTAGTCAACCGAGGCCATAAACAATTTACGGTCGATAAAATATTATTGGTTGTATACGTAATTGGTTTGCGAGACAATATGCAGGAGTGGTGTTACACTAAAAAAATTGTCATCGCTAATCATCGCCGCAATGTACAGCAATGGTACAGCTCAACGGGGTCGAAGGCAATGCACTAGGCAATGTGAGTATGGTTTCTCAATTTCTTTGCGAAAAATATATGGAACTCGGCTGTACTATTTGTTTCAAAAGCTTTTGCAAATGGTTTGCTCTAAAGCGATTCTAAGCCTCTGCAGATGAGTCCTCAGTAATAAAACACTTCGTTATTTACTGAATTAGAAAAAGGAATATTAACTTATGGTCCTAAAAAAGCCATAAATATTGGCCTAGTGTTCACCACCATGTCGTCAAATCAAAATGAAAGGCTTAAACTGACAATGTTTAAACCAATTAGAAACCAATCAGAATTGTATGTTCTAATTGGTCTAACAGGTTGTCCAATGAATGAGAGGCAATAAAACATAGACCAATCACGTTCCTTTATTTTGCAAATGTCAAAAACTTTAAAAAGGTTTACTGAAGCATTATAATAAATTTAAGCCTTGGTTAGTTCTAAGTGGATTTTATACGGTTTCTCGAGTACTCTAAAAATAAACTCTGATTTGATTTCTTATCGTGTGAAGTCAAAAGGCTTTTATTAAATTAAATTATTAGGTAAAAAATTATAGTAAATTAAAGTCATCAAACAGTTCAGTGCTACCCTTTACTGACTACGAGCCACTGAAGACACTTATTGAATATATAAAAAACTATACTACATTTTTCAATTTAAAAAAAAACTTTAAAAAATCAGTTAATATCCCATTAGCTGTCATTTTGTTGATTCTTTGGATGTGATGTAATTTTACAGTTCAACAGTTATCACTTTGAGTCGTTCAGTTCAACGAAGCGAGTGCCTGAAGTCACCCATATCTTTATTGAAGCGCAAGGAGTGAATCTCTTTTCTATATACAGTTAATTCTACTTTCTCTACTAATGTCCATTTTAAAATCAAACGGCCTCGATGTCCAGCAGTCAATGCTTGTGTAAGCTACTGTTTTGTTTGTCGCTCCCATTGATGGTTCTATCTTACCACCACACAGGGAAAAATCCATGTCATCCAAATCCTTGTGAGTACGACGGGGAGTGCACTATCTCTGGCACAAGCTTTGAATGCTCCTGTCCTCCAGGAAGAAAGGGGGAAAAATGTGAAGGTAAGACAAATAATATCTAACGTTAACAACTACAAAGACAGTGTTGCTTAACAATTTTGCACAATTCAATAACTTCTGTGTTTATTTACCAGAACGTTTAGCTACACATAGAAACAGCCCATGCGTTTTATGACTACACAAAAATTAACGCCTTTCTGGGTTTTTATATTGGCATCACACTTTTCCATCAAATATTTCATCTCTAGTTGTCGTGGTTTCTTCATCAATGACAGGAAAACCAGACACCAATTGTCTGGAGTTATTTGCTTTTATTTTAGACACTACGAGGGTACGTTAAGTACACGTCGTTTTTTAAATCACATTTCTTTCAGCAAATCAGAAATTTAGTATTCTAAGCTTAGAGGCACTTTAGAATGACCTGTTGTGAGGTTCGGTGGTCGCTAATCAAAGGTCATGGTAAAAACCCATAAACACGAATTTTTTGAGTAAATTTGATTATGTTTTATTTAATTATGATTATGTTAAATTGAGAAAAGCGTACTGAAGAGCGTATCTCTTTTCTCAGTCCAAACTAAATAACTGATCTTAATCATTTACCTGAACTGTTTTTGATATAGATGCATAGATATAGTTACAAAAGCACTCAGGACACCCTTTCTAATGTATATTTTATCTCTTTTAGACATCGTTTCCCACCGCTTTTCATTCCCCGGTGGTGTTTCAGGTTGGGGAGGGGTACATAGATAGCATCTCGGAGTTGCACATCATGATTGTGAATTGACACTGAGATGTACAAAACTGGAGTCAGATTCAACTTAGGTCCTACTTTTGTTCCTTTAGTTTTGTTTTGTATATTCAACCGCATGAAATAAAAAGAAGATGTAACTAGCTAAAAACTAGTGTGAGCTGCGTCGGTGTTTCTAATGAAACAGTAATGATGAAAAGGTAAACTTACTGACGTTTCGGACGCTAATCCTTCGTCGGAGTAAAAGAGTTAAATACAGGCTTTAGCTCCCCTGTATAACAACATTTTCAACTCATAACTTACTTATACAACACGGTTAATTTTCACGCGATAGGAATAGCTTTAGGACCACCATTAAGAGTATTCCAGTGGGGACATGCAGTAAATTAGGGAATATTTACACTGAGAGCGTCTCAAAGGAGCCATTCCTTTGCAATCGACGATTTGATGCAAATATAGGTTACATTTAAAGTAATAGTCAATAGAGGCTTTGCACCTTTACATGATGGCAGCCATGACAGGAGCCACAACCATAGTCTTTTTTCCCCAAGGAAACTCAATTCTTTCTCATGTAAATCAGATTAGACCTGATTCAATTGTTCCTGCCTCCTGTCATGGCTGCCATCACGTGATGGTGCAAAGCCTCTATAGCACACGATATGATCCTCTCTGACGTGCTACATCAAAGATACATAATATAAGATTTAAAAAAATCTTTGTTGTACATTGACAGAATCTTTTTAACTGAAATTCTAACAGACTGACTGACAAGTTCAATTTTGATTCTGGGATCGCTTTAAAGTAGTCATGCATGATAACGCACATTGCGGGTGGCGATTCAACTTCTTTTATTTGTGGGCGTGGATTGATATTCAAAAGCTTCCAAAGCGCGACTAAAAGTTGCAAATCCAATTTCTCTTTTTTCAGTCGAGGATCGCTGTCACCCCAACCCATGCATGAACGGTGGAACATGTACAGAGCTTAGTGATGGTCATGAATGTACCTGTGTCCATGGTTACCGAGGACGGAATTGCGAAGGTGAATATAGGACTTTAATTTAAAACTTGTTCATATATTCTATCGATGCAAGAATCAAAAAAAAAAAAAAAAAAAAAATGTTGAAAGTTAAATGGGCGCCATTATGAGTAATGGAACAAAAACGAACAGGGTCGCCATGTTGGATGATATACATGGCTTCCGTTGTTGGATTACATAGCAAACGACTTACTATTGCCACCATGTTTGATGATAAAACGAAACAAAAACAGGGCCGCCATGTTGGATGATATACATGTCTGCCCTGTTGGATTACATGACAGAGATTAACTAATGCCACCATGTTGGAGGATAGGATAAAACACTAGGTATAAAAAAATGTTTTCGGTTACATCTCGCGTTCATGTACGTACTTTTTCTTTCTTTGCAGTGCGCAGTGGGAGCTGTTCCACCAACCCCTGTCAAAATGATGGCAATTGCATTGAGACTCCGTCTGGCTTTGAGTGCATTTGCAAGGCAGGATATTCAGGGACACTTTGTTCAGGTAATTTCAAATTTCAGAAAGAGCACATGGACAAATCAGACCAGAGTTGTTCAAAACCACTGGAGAATTGAATCAATACACGTATGTAAGTTTTAACTTGGACTTAGCCATCCGTCTGATAATGATCAGGTATCTGCTTTGAGTTAAAGCTAGTAATGGGCCAGCTTCTCACAAGCGTATAATTACACAAACATTTTATAGTTTATCGAGTAAATGCCTTATGAAGATTAAATGTGCTTTGTGTATTTTCCCACAGCTTCGCAAAATAAGTGTCTCATGAATCCATGCCTGAACGGCGGCAAATGCTTCCAGACACTGAGTGGGACCGGGTTTCAGTGTGACTGCCCTTCAGGTTACAAAGGAGATATATGTGAAGGTAACATTAGATTTCCCTCTCTTCAAATGAAACATCTGATAATCGTTCTGCTTCTGCTGCTGCTTTTGCTGTTCTTGTTGTTATTTCGTTTTTCATTTATTTATTTATTTTCTATTTTTGAGCAGAAAATGTAGCAATTGGAGCTATTTTTTCTGATTTGCTAATCCAGTTGCACGGAGGGTGAATAGCGCGATCAAACGGATGAGTCTTATCCATTGGATAAATTTATTGGATAACAGCATCGACCTATCCAATGGATAAGGATTTATTCGTTGGATCGCGCTATCCACCCATAGTACGACCGGGCCCTGATGCAATGAAAATCCACGACTAGATTGATCCCAATATATCTACAAACAAATTCAACACCAAAAGATAATTTTCTATGTAAATAAACTAATAATTGCTTCATCTGACCAGATATGAGTCCATGTCACTCTGGCACTTGCCATAATGGAGGAACCTGCTACGAGACAGACAGCGGTTATAAATGCATCTGTAGACAAGGTTTTGGAGGCAGAAATTGTGATGGTAAGAGAACGTCATTATAGTGCTTGTACAGGGACTGATGTAAGGGATGGATGAAGCTGGAGCACACTCTACTACCCCACTCCATGATTCTGAAACATCTATTTATTCATTTAGCTTTTTCCTGGAAAGTCAGGGAAACCACTACATTTTTCACCAATGCTTTTGGACCCTGTAGTGTAAGTACGGGTTATGAACGTGGTTGTCACCAGCTTCTTCAGTGGGTCTTTTATACGTCCGCCTTATACAGGGTTATATAGTGAAGACAGACGGGGCCTACACTTTCCAAACGACTGATTTTTCGAAATGTTTTTTTTTCCTCTCTCAGTTCATCACAGCTGTCAGATGGATACTTGTAAGAATGGAGCCAGGTGTATCGAACATGAAAATGGCTTCAAATGCGTCTGTTCTTCAGGATACAGAGGTCTTTATTGTGAAGGTAACGAGATCATGTAATCGTTCTGCACCTTAATCAAGAGCAAAGATCTCGTAATTTTAATATTATGATTGAACCCAGAAATATATTTTGGCCATGGGTTGGCATGGCTACAAGCCGGAAGCAGTCGCAATGGACTACTTCGACGATACGGCGGCCATCTTGGGCCGCATGGTATTAAGGCTCCCAGGGGAAAAATAAAGCTTTTTTTTTTGAGTAAATACTTCAATAACCGAGAGTAAAATATTATCGTATCAACAGAAACGGATCGATGCAAGCCAAACCCTTGTCCTACACGATGGAGAATGCATTGAGACAGAAAATAGCTACAAATGCAAGTGTCAGAATCAGTTTAAAGGAGCACACTGTGAAGGTATAAATGTGACACTATTTTGACGTATACTACATGTCTGAACAAACAGGCAATTTATTGTATAACCGCATAATAGCTTTCCTGGTTTTCACTGAATATACAACCACAATAACATACGCAAGCGCAGATGGTGAAATATGGTAGACCGGAGGTTTCGTTCTATCCTAATAGAGAGAAATAGTCAGGGAAGTCTTTCTGTACGTTTTTGTGTTCTTTATACTTTGGTTGTGAACGCGGCCAGGAAAGCAAAACCAGTGCAACAAAAAATGTTAATTGATCATATTATGAGCATACATTGGGGATTATACCTTTCCAATAAAGCAAAACGTTTATATTGTTCCTTTAATTTCTTTGCGTTTGCCTTCAGTTGATCATACAATACCTTTTCAGAAGCACTTCTAGATCTATTCCTTCTTGTTTTTACGATTATTTCTTGATATCTAGACATGGATCTGTGTGCAACAAACCCCTGCATGAATGGCGGTCAGTGCTTTGGTTATGATGGAGGGTTTAAATGTATGTGTCAGCAAGGATACAAAGGAGACACTTGTCAAGGTACGTAGTAAGCTGGGGGTTTTTTTTCGTTCATGCGTTGAGTTTCGAAGCAGATTACATTATAGTAAAGGCGCGGACACATGGTGTAACATTACGCGCAATGTCGCGGGCAGTTTTTCTGAAGTAGGATCGTTTTCTACTTCAACAACAATGCGTGCAACAAATTGCTTCATGATGGCTCTCAAACATCGATTGCCTACAACATTGTGCGCGATGTTGAACCGTGTCCGTAGCTTAAAGCAGCTGATATCACTGGGTAACATATCACGCAACACTGCGCGCAACACATGTGCGGTGACACACGTTGCAACAAAATATATGGCGTCTTCCTTCGATAACAAAGCCAGCTATACTAAGACTTTTTGTTTTAGTGCAAACTGATAGGCTAAGAATTCCAAACACGATAAAATTTGTTGCACGCAAAGTTGCAGAAGTAGAGCATGATTCAACTCCTAAAATATTGCATACAATAAGTAGGGATCGACAAACGCTGCAGCGAACCTGTTGCGCGCAGTATTGCACCGTGTGTCGTGTCGTTTAACAAAACTTCAAGAAAATTGTTTAGTGTAACACCACAAAATCTTGTCACGTTTTTCATGATGAGAGTTCTGAAAAAATCTGCTCTGCTTTTATTTTGTGCATTTTGCTTGTACTCATTCATTTATTGATAGATTGTGTGGTTTTTCCTCGTATTTTGAACTCACTTGTTTTTCCCTATGTACGTTTATCAGTGAAAAACAGTTGTGAGCCCAACCCTTGTCACAACGATGGAGAGTGCACACAAGATGGTGACAAATTTAAGTGTTCTTGTAGAAGAGGCTACAGTGGCGACCATTGTGAATGTAAGTCATGACAAAACACTTAGAAGTCGAAAACACAAAATCAAATTTAGCAATAGACCCATATCACACTAATGAAAGCATTTGTAAAATCGCCGATCTTTAGCTCTGTGTTTCTTCATTACAGATATCATTTACTAAAAGCTAGCCTCATTTCAGTCTCTGAGTTATATAAAATCATCTTCACAAACAACAACAAAAACTAATAGCTTGAGTATCTTCCTCGATATATGATTAAACTTTGTTGTGGGAGTCGCTGCAACAGGCCGATACAATTGCCCACTCGTGCATATAATTCTTGATATCTCCAAGATGCATCACTCGAATCATATAATTCAACTATTCACTTTAAGTTGAACCAATACTGAAAATATCGAGATAGGTGGTATAGGCATTATAAATATATATTGTTTTTTATTTGTTCTAGTGGTCGATAGTTGTTTATCAAATCCATGTCAAAATGGAGGAAAATGCAGCAGTCTGGCAGACGGCTTTACATGTTCATGCTCACCAGAATACAAAGGCAAATACTGTCATGGTAAGCCAGTCAGGACCACCCTTATGGTGTACTGGATTTGTATGCTCCTTTGCAAGTCAGATATGACCGGATTAATTTTATGTTAGTACAGCGAGACGATGTAGTTATTTATTTAGATAGCTTTCAGATAATGCAAAGATTAACTAACAAGAAAAGGAAAAAAGTCAAAGTTACAATTAGTTATTGGGAGAATAAGTAGTGGAGTTAAAAAAAACTCAGTTCAAGAATTGCAGGGGTTTTTTTTTCATAATTGCAATCACCGCATATATCGTGGCACAATAAATCTGAAGGAGTTTATTTGCTTCTTATTAACAGAAAAAGAGCCCTGTCACCCAAATCCATGCGAAAACAATGGCAAGTGCTTGTCCACCTCTGACGGGTTTATTTGTCGATGTTCACTTGGATTCAAAGGAGAAACATGCTCAGGTATTTGTAATATTTAAACTTGTTTTTTCATGAGTTAAGAATCAAGAAATATTTTAAGTTGTTATATTTCAGAGGAAGACGAATGTCAGCCAAACCCATGTCAAAATGGAGGCCGTTGTATAGGACGTTATATCGGTGGAGGATTCGACTGCGCATGCTCCGAAGGATTTAGAGGAACAACATGTAAAGGTAATAAAAATAACACATAAAATTCGAGTCTTTTTGTCTTAGCTTTTCCATAGCTTTAGTGATGGCTATACAGCTATTTCAAAAATGCTTGGGGAAAGTTTGTTGCATGTTCACATGTTGCATGTTGTATGTATGCATTTTGCATTTTGCATGTTGCATGTTGCATGTTGCATGTTGCATGTTGCATGTTGCATGTTGTACGCATGCATGTTAAGTTTTGTATGTTGCATGTTGCATGTTGAATAGCAAGCCCGAAATGCCATTAACGAAAGAGAACAACCATTTGACAGTTCCTTAATCTTTGTCTGCACGTTTTTCAAGCAGAGGTTCTTCGGCAACAAAACCGCAACAAAACCTTAATCGACCTTTTTTTGAAATAACTGTGTCCTTAGATTTAAAATATTTTGTTATTTTTCAACAGAGAAAGATCCGTGTCATCCAAACCCGTGCAACAATAACGGTTTCTGTAACGAAATAGGTGATGGCATCACATGTAACTGTTCACAGGGCTTCAAAGGTTCTACTTGTTCAGGTAAATACTTTTTAAATCTTATGTAGGTTTTAAAAGCCGTCAATACACGCGTATATTAAATGTCATTGAAAGGCCTTGATTGACGTCCACTTTACCAAAACCTACCGACGATTCCACGCGTGATACTGAAAACGACAGTAATGGCAAGGGTTGCATAAATGGCAGTGGATATCAGTTAATGACGTTATTGATAGTTTTAATTTGCTGGATTTTTCAGAGCTCGACAGATGCCGTCCTAATCCATGTCATCACGGAGGGATGTGTACAGAAGTAGTCGGAGGACAAGGGTTTGTATGTCGATGTCCACAAAGCTACAAGGGACTGACATGTGAAGGTATACTACCTCAATTCAGTACATACATCTCAAACATATAGTAATGGACTACCTCGACGATACGACAGGCATCTTGCCAGGGGGCAAAACAAAACAAAGATGACGGGAAATATAGAGTTTCGTGTGTTTGTCTTTCTTTTATTCTCTCTACTTTCACATCCCCATAATACCTTGTGTCTTTGGGGGGTAACCAATCAAAAAACTGGCCCAAATTGAAAGGCTTCTTAATTGAATTTATACTATACCTGCTTTTATCTGTAAATACTGATTATCAGTTTATTCCAAGCTATTTTTGCGTGTACAGATCATCAAGAGTTTTGGTCTTACAGAAAATGTATTGACTTACGAAAAAATGTTTAAAATTTACCTTAAACGTCTTCAATCTTCAATCTTTTTCTGTTTTTTACTTCTTCATTTTATTTTTGGATACCAAACAAGGTATTGTCAACATTGTCTGATCAGCCTTCAGCAAAATAAGTGGGTTTTTACTCTCTGTTTACCCCCCAAAGACGCAAAGTATTATGGGGATGTGAAAGTAGAGAATGTGCAAAGGTGATCGATGTTCCATGTTCATTCATATTTTGCTATATTCTCTTGTGGTGGGCCATTATATCCATTATATCCAATATCCATCGACTTACTGTAACAAAGCTTTATTTGCCCCCGGAATGCCCAATAATACTTTGCGATCCAAGATGGCCGCCGCATCGTCGAAAGAGTCCATTCCATTCCGTTTTGAAGTATCATTAAGGGTTATCAATGTGAGAATATTCTATGATGAAACTATTTGTTACTGTGCTTGAAATAACAAAACAATAAAAATTAATTTAGGTTATTTTGTCGAGATTAGCTTGAAATTATGAAAGTACTCATCTATTACGAATTTTTGATTTGGATTCATGACTTGGTTTTTTTCTGATTTAGCCAAAGATCGCTGTCATCCGAACCCATGCCTGCATGATGGCTACTGTCTAGAGATAAATAATGATTTGGGCTTCCTTTGTAATTGTTCGACTGGATACAGAGGATCGCATTGCCAAGGTAAGCAACCTCACTCACACTCTTTCTTCTTCTCCGCACTTTCTCTTTAAGCTTTTTTTCCTTCCTTCCTTCCTTCCTTCCTTTCTTTCTCTTCTTTTAAATCACAAATCTACCTTCAAATAATAAAGTAATTGTACATTTTAGCATTGTTTTGTGCTATTCTATTCTATCCTAGATCAAGATCCTTGCCATCCTAACCCATGCAATGCAGGCAAGTGCTTGCACACAAGTGATGGAAGCTTTGCATGCAACTGCAACATTGGATTCAAGGGGTCACACTGCCAAGGTATAACTTATTTCCAATATACCACTTTTGTGTAATGTTTTACATTTCAGACCACGCGTTATTCTCTTGAGAATAAGATTCTTTGTTTGAGTTGTATCCATATTTATGTGTCTCATCATGTGCAACCGTTAAAGAAAGAATTGATACTCAAGGAAATGACAGTGGATTCCCTCCTTCCTTTAGCTTTGGACCGTTTTGGAAAGTCCTTATCTCGGACCCTTTGTCCGGGTTGAGTACAAAAATATAAAACCCATATATATGTATTTGTTTGTGTCTTAGTTTTGTCGGTCTTTTTTCTTTCTTTCCTAATAACTACTTATGCTTACGTATCATTTTCTTCTCCTTATTTTTCTATTGCAGACAAAGATCTGTGTCAGCCAAACCCATGTCAATTTTCTGACAAGTGTAAACAAACCAGCGCAGACAGCTATCAATGTGTAAAGAATGTCTGCGATCCTAACCCCTGTCTGCACGGTGGCCGCTGCATCGAAGTCAATGACGATGACTTCCAATGCGTTTGCTCCAATGAGTACAAAGGGAAAACCTGCGATGGTAAGTGCCAATCTTCTATTTCTATTTCTATTTCACCCAATTCTTCTTCTTCTATAGGACTTCTTAGTTTCCTTCTTTCCTTCTTTCCTTCTTTTTCGAAATTTTTCTTCCTCTTCCTCTTCCTCTTCCTCTTCCTCTTCCTCTTCCTCTTCCTCTTCCTCTTCCTCTTCCTCTTCCTCTTCCTCTTCCTCTTCCTGTTCCTGTTCCTGTTCCTGTTCCTGTTCCTGTTCCTGTTCCTGTTCCTCTTCCTGTTCCTGTTCCTGTTCCTGTTCCTGTTCCTGTTCCTGTTCCTCTTCCTCTTCCTCTTCCTCTTCCTCTTCCTCTTCCTCTTCCTGTTCCTGTTCCTCTTCCTCTTCCTGTTCCTGTTCCTCTTCCTCTTCCTCTTCCTCTTCCTCTTCCTCTTCCTCTTCCTCTTCCTCTTCCTCTTCCTCTTCCTCTTCCTCGACTTCTTCGAACTTCTTCTTTTTCAAAGTTTTTTTTGACACCTTTCTGTCGTAGGTTTTTTCTTTTTCTTCTTTCTCTTCCTGTTTTTCGTCTTCTTTTTCGATTTCCTTTTTCTTCTCCTTCTCCTTTTTCATTTCTGTCCTTTTTCAGAAGCCTTCTTTCTTTTCTTCAATCTACATTATTTTTTTGACCAGTTGTTATCGCAGGCAGTGTGGCTTCCAAATTCACTCACTCTAGGGAAAAACTTTCCTATCACCATTTCATTGATTGACTGACTGGTTGACATTCAGCTATTCATTTATTTATTATAATTCTACTGTTTAAATGGATTCTGATCTTTTATTTCAGTATTGGCTGAAATGGGGGAAAGTCGTCATAAAGTACCTGATAATAAAAACGTACCATCGACTAACGGTAGGTACACTCGTTAATCGAAGTATTATTAGTTACACTGGCTTGAATTTTTAAGATTGGTCGCGGAAAGTCTAATAATTTTTAATGCAAAAGAAAAAATGCGCAATTTTAAAAGTCTGTGTATGTTGCTTAACTCATAACTCGGGGGAACACAAATCCCTGTGACAGCGGCACCCACAAGGTCATGGCACGACACGTCGTGGCCAGATCAATAACTCCGTGCGAGAACTTACACTCCATCTAATCAAGTGCGTGCCCAAAAACGGCATGAACAAGGCGCGGACACGGTCACGCCAGACCAGTCACATTGCTTTAGAAAAAAATCAGCCAATGTTAATTCTAGAAAATATCACGGACAAGGCACGGCACAGTTCACCTAATCTAGATATTGTGATGTAACTTCGGGTCTATAGATAAATTATAAAACATTAATTTAAGAGATTTAGTATCACTTATATTGTCAATGCATGCTTTTAATGACAAAAAATCGCAATTTCTGAAAATTTCTTAGATTTTTGCCATCCAAACCCATGTAAAAATGATGGGATTTGTACTTCGCATGAGACTGGCTTCCATTGCCATTGTAAGAACGACTTTACGGGAGCAAGATGCGAAGAAAGTAAGTCATGTCTGAATGATCTATATATAGACATTACCACATATATAGCTTATATATATTTTCACATTAGACATTTTTTTCTCTTTTTCTAGAGAAAGATATCCTCACAACACAAAACGGTAAGTTGGTTGACTGGTAGCACCCACTGAAAGCATCATTTATTGATTTAATAGCTTTAATCAATCTCGCGTCGTGATTGGCTGGAAGCGTGTACTATGTAACTGCACACAAAACGTGCGCAATTTATGCACTTCTGCAATGAAAATAAAGTAACATAGGATGTAAGTTGGATGTTTGAACTAAATTTTACTATTTCAATATCATCGTTTGTGATTGAATTAACAGCAGAAGAGATGTTGCTTTGCAAGTTCAAAGCGAGTAATAGAAAACTTTTTTCGGCCCATTTCGCTAAACCATATATGCCAATTAATCAACATTTTATCACTCTATTTTGCAAATGCGGACTGTAGCAAGCTTAGATCACAGGGATCTCGAGTATCTAAATAGACCCCCTCGGCTCAGACGTAATGTTTTCCATTTCAAACCACGTGAAATTCTCTAGAGTATCATTTCTTTGTTTAATGGTAGCACAAGTCAAACAAATAATCTTTTATCAAGGGAATGACATGTTGTCTGAAATGGGGAAAGCTTGAACCAAGGAGGCGCATAATTTGTGGTATCTAATCACAGTATTTTCACATCTGTTAGATTATTGTTCACCTTCACCCTGCAAGAACAGTGGAGTCTGTGTCCAAGAGGGCCAGGGATACAGATGCGCATGTAAAGCAGGATTTACAGGGTTCCACTGTCAAGGTAAGTAAACTGTTACCATGGTCATATACGTTTTAGGATTAGGATATTTCATATTGAAAGGGCACATGGTCATTTTCCATGATGCATGCCCGTCTGTGCATACCTGTGCTTTATAACAGTGCAAAGCATGCATTCGTGTATTCTTTTTCTCATGTCCTAGTTATATTGCTTACTAAAGCATCTCTCTGTTCTGATGCTTCGTGCTTTATATCTGCATATAACATGTGCGCGCGTTTCCTTATTCTGTATTCGTACTCATCTTGCGTCAGTACGTATCTGGTTTTCTGCCAATCCATATTCTTCGCAACTTCCCACAACACATGTGCTCAATCTATTTTTCTTTATTTTCACTCACCTTGCTTCTCGTAACAGTTTATCTCTGGTTTTCTTCGCAAACTCACGAAAAAACGTGCGCGCGTTTGTTTTTTTTTTTTTTGTTCTAACTCGTCGTACTTCTTCTAACATTTCTCTCGTGTTTTGTCACTCCGCGTGCTTTACGACTTTACGTGCACGCGTTTTCTATTTTTTCAATAGTAGCATGATCAATAAGATTTTGTTTATGCTACTATTGCATACTTGTATTGCATACTTAGGCATGAATTTTGCCATGTGTACAGTCTAGTGTATCAAAAGCGTTATCTCATTTCTTTTTCAGTCGATCCCTGTCAATCAAATCCCTGTAATGATAATGGCAAGTGCATAAGAGACAAAAAGGCAGACACTGGATACAGGTGTCGATGCCTTCATGGCTTTGTAGGAAAGAACTGTGATGGTAAGTTTCATACTATTAATATGAACAATATATTATCCCCATGTATTATCTCATTGAGAAAGAAAGTTAGTTTATGTGTCTTTAGGCTTGCAAGTAAATAAATAAATTGGATAAATGGGAATTAACAGTAGTTAGATCCACAGAGTGGCTCTTCTTTCACTGCTACGAGCAGCCAAAAGATTGTGTTATAACCCCTGTTACTCTGTACGATTTTTTAGCAACTTGTTTCGCAGCGGTGTTGCAAGACAAGTTGCGGGGAAAATTGCATAACAGGGGCTTTATGGTATGTAATTTCTTCCATACAGAAAACTACTGCCTTCCCAATCCTTGCAGTAATAATGGCATATGTGTATCTATACCTGACAAGGGTTATCAGTGCAAGTGTCGTGATGGTTTTACTGGGGCTCGATGTGAAAGTAAGTAGTGCTTATTTATGTCGCTTCTGAATTACCCGCAACCAACTGGAGACCAAGTGCAAGGGGTATAAATAAAGGGCATCAATGGAAACTATAGTTAAGAAGAGTCCTTTTTACGGCTTGCAACAATTGTACAATTGTACTAAGCCTTATGTGTATCTCATGTGGATGCAGTAATGAGAAACAAATATTAAGACTTTATGCGTACGTTTTCCCAACCAAATCATTTCTCACTCTAGCTTGGCCAACGTTTACTTCCATGGTCGCTTGCAATTGAGAACAGCTTTAAAATTTTATTAACTTCAAATGGAATGGAACAAATGGATTTCTATGCTTATTCATGTTGTTCATTTAATATTTATATGCGCATATGAGCACGTTCGATTCAATTTCTTATGTCAAAAGAAATGGACCATCATGCTATCGAATAACAATTGCAACATTTCTAGCTTAACATCCATGAATAGCAATCAGTCGTTTTCGATCCCTGATGTCGAAACATTCCATATAATAACGAGGTGTTTCTTTTTTGGCTTGCTTCCGCAGGAAGCCCATGCAGTCCAAATCCATGTAAAAATGGCGGAACTTGTCTCGTATTTTACACTGTTTACTTGTGCAAATGCCCCAAGGATTACAGAGGAACTCAATGCGAAGGTTTGTAAAAATATATATGTTCCGCTAAGCCTAAAATTTATTTTTCAGTGCTTATCATCAAAGAAGCGCATGTTTTCAGAAATGTTTTGTCTTCGTCCTATATTGGTATTATATGATTTTGTTTGTTGGACAATGTTTTCTGCTTATTATTGCTTCGTAATTTCATTGACACAAAAAACATTTTCTTACGAATTAGTTACTACAGTACCGGTACAGTACCAGTAGTTGTTTAGCAACTACTAGCACTCGATTCACTTGTTACTGTGCAAACAAAACGAAAAAAAGAGACAAGTTTCAAAGACCATTCCATTGTAGCAATTTCTTTTTTTTTTTTTTTTATAGCCTCGCTTGCTAACAGACCTGCTGCTCACGTGGTCGCTGCTCAAGACATCACTGCAACAAGAAAAGCAGAAACAAGTAAACCTTCAGATCACGCTCTGCCTTCTTCTCACATCCTCAATAAAAGTAAGTGAAATATTGATGGGTCTTGATTATGAAAACGACTTGATTTAACCCATGAATCAGATATTGATAATAATGAGGTAAGTACCACCAGCTGATCTAAGAAAAAAATGTAAGCCAATCAGAATTGAGAAAATTTGCAAAACTTAGGCGTCACTTTTTCTCTTAAAATCAAGCGGATTTTCAGGTCACTAATCATACAAAAAGATAACCTTGCTAATACGTGCTTGATAATAGTGACACAATAAATCATGAGTTTTATATTTCTGGTGGCTTCATGACACCCTGGTTTTGCAGTGACGTCATTCCTACGTCACTTTTTAAGATCAGCTGGGAGTATTAGTGATAATAGATGCTGATTCTACGATTCAGTAAATACATATACTGCATGTGCATATTGCAGAGTGTTTGCATTTTTAGCATGTTTGCAAGAGTCTCGTATGTTTGTGCATGGGTGTTGAGGTGGTTACCATCTTCGAATGATATCGAAGAAAACTTATTCAAAGAACATCGTCCACCCACTTTGAGCTTTGAATTGCAAATGCATGTTAAAAAATGCGGGGGTTGAGATGGTACGAGAAAACTGTGTCTGTGCATGCATGCTAGCATGTAAGAATATACCAAAATATAAAGTATGCAGATATTGAAACTTGATCTTACGAAATTATACGTACCACCAAAGCCGTTCATTTCCATACTCGAAAGGAAAAACAGCATTTTATTCATTAGTAGAATTTTTGACAGCAAACACGCATGCGCAAATCTCTACACGAAATCATACTTCATATTATCGTCGAGGACCCGGTTGTACCAAGGGTGGGTATCAAACTGATGAATCCTTATCTATTGGATACATTTATTGGATAACAACACCTTATCTACTGGATAAGGATTTATCTATTGGATATTGCTATCCACCCTTCCTACGACCGGACCCAGGTGTACATGCATGAATGCCTATTGCACAAATCGTTATGACAGTTACTTTAGATGAGATGCAGGGGGAGGGAATTGTATGCCTTATGCTGTGTAGACTGTAACTGAACGAAATACAGTACAGTTAAACTGACACGACTGACACTTGCATGTATTGAATCAGCATCTGGATGCAAACCCGACCCGTGTAAGAACAATGCTGTGTGCCTTGACACCATTGATGGTGGCTATGAATGCTTTTGCCGTGGTGACTACTCTGGATCCAAATGCGAAGGTTTGACATATGACTAACGGACAGACAGAGATATAGACAGACAGACCGACTGACAAACAGACAAAAAAAAAACCAGAAAAACACAGAAAAACAAAACGAAAAAATGATATACGAATAACCAAACAAACAGTGACTAACTATGTAGCTATGATTACTTTAGTTGACATAAAACTGAAAACACAGACAGATAGACGCACAGAAATTAAAGACAGACAAACAGACAGACAGACAGACAGACAGACATAAACATACTGATGCACTAACCAACCAGCCAATGGTCAACAAACAAACAAAATTCAACCTCAAAAAAGACCGAGAAAATAATTAAGAACTGTGAAAAAATGAACAGTGACTCATAACTGAACTGCACAATACGATCAACAAACATGCAAGCGGAGCGAAACAAAGAAAAAAGCTTATAAATAAAACAAAAATTACAATGAAAAGAAAATAATTGGAGCAAAATGACAGGAACTGTTCTCTCACATGGTTGAGCTAATTGCACATAAAAATAAAAATACCAAGAAATATGTACTAATTAAAGCTTACCTTTTGCTTGTAGATATTGGTGTTTATACGTATTCCTCTGCTCCCAAGTTCTTTCCTGGAAAAGGCGGTAAGTCGAAGAACTGAATTTCTAAGAATGGCATATAAGATTCTAAAAATAGCATCAAAGAGTGCTCATGATGGGGCGCAGGGATTCCTTCTCTTAGTTCATATTCTCTTGAAATGTGTAATCACACTTATCTATCGCAAGAACCCTAGACACTTTCTAGCATATCATCATTGTACCTTATATGTTTCTTTTGGCCTTCGCAGAGGAATGCAAGCACTGTGATCGTTACGCTCATTGTGTTGCTGGTCACTGCATCTGTAAGAATGGATATGTTGGCGATGGCTTAGACTGCTGGGGTATGTATTTGACTACAACTCTAATTCTTTTTTACAGCATAGGGTTTTTCATTGCCACTGTTTTCATTGCTATGCGCTGATCGAGACAAAAGTCGTTGCAGTTGAACGGGAAATAGACAGCCATCAATCAAATAAATCGTTCCCATGTACCTTCTGACGTTACCATGAACCGTGCGTAAACGAACGAAAAACTTACTCCAGGTTAATCAGCAATGGATGGAATAGTATCAATTAAATAGATTGGCCCCTGTGCCCGGTTCAAGGTACAAAGCTAGGATTATCCAGTGGATAAGTCTATGCTGTTATCCAATAAATTTATCCACTTCATGTTGATAGCGCTTATCCATCCTTTGTACAACCGGTTCCTGTACTTTACCGCCGTTCCCATGTACTCTTATGCAATTTATAAGCTAATGTAATTTATAAACTAGCGATCGCCATTGATTTGATTGACGGTGGTGTATTGCTCATTAAACTGTCCCGAGAATTTGTCTCTAATAGCGCGCAGCATTGAAAGCTGCAGTAACTGATACGTTATTTGGCCCCTAACCTTTCCTCAAATTAAGAGCCCCTCTATTCTATAATGTAATCGTCATTCATTCATTCGCAGAGGAAACACTAGAGGACCGGGAATGGACGTGTGAGGTTAATCCATGTCAAAACGGTGGAACCTGTAAACCAGGAATCTCGAAATGCGTTTGTAGACTTGGATACATTGGCAAATATTGTGAAGGTAGGCCGGCAGCATACTCTTTTTTAGCAGCATTTTTATTAATGTATTGAATTAAACGTATTGCTGCATAAGAGGGCAACCATACTCGTTGTTTAAGAAATATGAAGCACAAACACAAGCATAAGAGTCCTTATTTTATTGTTGGTACGAACGCATCGGAACACAAACACAAGGATCAAAAAGTGAAAACCAGGGGTGGTTACCATCAAACCAATCCGTCCGGTCGAAAATTTAATTGCCAATGGTGAGAAAAGTGCGGGTAACTTTGACTTCAGAAGAATGGTACGCACGCCTACCGTAGGAGCCGAAAAGAGAAGAAAAGTGGACTCAATCGCATGACCGAGCTTTCTGGAACTTTCCGATCAGAATGGCACATACCATTCGTTTTTCCAACCGGAATTTCCGGTTTTACAGCTAAATGGAAAGTACACAGGTCTTAGCTAGTATGAAACAGTCCAATCATCTTGCATTGAAAACATGCCACTCAACTGATATGTTAATTGATAACAAACTAGTTTTCTTGAATATCTTTACGTATTTGAAATGGATAGCCACATAGCTTTGCACTGCAGTTTTAATGGCATTTCTTTACTTGCAGAGGATTGTTCTCCTTCGATTCATCTCAGCTTTGACAAAGTATCAGCGAGCACTTTATTAGATGATTCAGGAGATAGCAACAATGCCATGATCGTGAATGGGGCGCAGATTGCTCCTCACAGTGGGAAATGTGGGAACGCTGTCAATCTTCTGGGTAAGCTAGATTTGTTTCAAAGCAATATTGTCTGTGTGTTTCTGTTTGATTGTTATGAATCTGCTGCGTGATATTTTCATTCTTGGATGCAAAGATTGTTTGGACTAGAAATGAAAAAAACAAAAACTTGATCTTTGAGACTTCACCGGACGCTCTAGTAACAAGTCTTCGTCTCCAAAAAAGAAAAAAAAAAAAGAAATTCATGTTCCAACGAAAATTGTTATGCTCAAATCTGTAGTTCATTTTTGCGGTAATATCAAAGCCAGGCCGGCTTCGGAATGAATTTCAACTGCATGTACGAGTCGATTCTATTCAACTAATAAGCATCACCTCAGAATCCGAATCAACTCTCTTCTTGTCATTCGATTCGCTGATCGTTATTCTTGAGTGGTGGGTTTAGTGGATGCTCACTTGCTGCCAGTAGTGCACGGCCATTGTACCCAGAAATAACTCCTGAATGAGTAAATAGCACATCCGAGAACATAAAATTCAAAAGGTGCAACCGTCTAGACGACCTGGCCCTTGAAGCTTTCACTCGACAAAGTATTTTCATTTAAGGTTCTCTTGGATGAACCAAAATAAAAATCCTAAAGAATCCAAAGTATATCAATACGGTCTGTTTTCCCTTGCGGTATGTGGCCCAATGTTCGTGATCTTAATGCCATATTTCTTATCGAAGTTAGCACCTTTTTGTGGTCTCTAACAAACCTCTAGCTTAACTCAGGAATTCATTTTCGTAAAGAGCAGACATCTTCGAGGAAAATCGTATTTTCACGCCTTGTTGAATCGTGATGTTCTTCTATGAGTACCGAGTAACTAAAACCTTTACATTTTTCTCAAAAAAATTCAATAAGGTATGCGTATTATCGATAATAACTTCATGTTTAAATCAGGGGGAGATATCCTCATGGATGGCTCACATTTCAAACACATTCCAAGAGAAGGCATCACCATATCCATCTGGATCAAACTCGAGACCAAACTTGGTGTGCAGTCCATTTTTGACACCGTGGGAAGCCATTCGCGTCATAAAGATGGTCAATACCATCTGGAGGTGGATAATGGTAGAGTGCGCTGGTTCCATCGGGACGAGAATCGTCAGACTATCTTTAGTGTTCTGAGTAAACCAGCTGTGAGTGAAGGACGGTGGACACAGCTTACAGTTACATACAGCGCTAATAAGCAGCGTGCAAGGGTAATTAAAAATGTGTAAAAAATGAAACTTTTCTACATAGACATAGACACCATTATAAAAAGGATGCATTGTGTTATAACTTCGGTAAAAAAAAAACAAATAAAAACACCATGTAAGGCATGGTCACCTTGCTTGCAATCCTAGAAGGTTGTATGCTACGTAATCTTTTTTAATTTGCTGCTACAGCTAGTTTGGATATCCCTGTAGCTTAGAAATAGTGTAGATCTAATCCACTTTGACGTAATGCTTTCCCATTTCAAACCACATAAGTTGTGACGATAACCATGTTTCTTCTCATATGAAACATTTAGACAAAGAAATGATACTAAAGGGAATAACTGTTGGTCTTGATTGAGAAAACATTACGTCAACCGTAAAACCTTTTGGTGCCAATTCAGTTTTGGATTATCAAGTATTGACCAGGAGTGTTGTTTATGTTTTTTTTATCAAGGTGTTTGTTGATGGTGACATGATCACCGAAGAAGGCGGTCATGGATTACTCTCTCAAGACTGGTCAGGCAAAGTGGGAATAGGTAAACAAGACTTCATTTTATTCAACCTTGTTCACAGGAATTAGATCATAAAAGTCTAATCGGAATTTGCAAATCAAGAGTAGCATAGCAATAATACACTCGCCTCTCACATCTGAGGTTTAGAGTGCAATTCCTAGTCTTAGCAGCACTTAATAAAGTTTGTTAGGTCTTTCCCTTGATTTGCGGGTTTAATTTTCTACGCGTTCTCCGGTTTTCCTCCCTCCACAAAACCTAACACGTGAAATAATGGTTCCATATTTCAGTTATCCCTGCCCTGAGTTTTATCAGCCCAGATAGCTGTTTCAGGATATTTATAAAATGTGAGGGTTTTTTCTTATAAGTCGGGACATCTCTTGTACTAAATGTGTTTTGCTGTTGATTTTATAGGCAAACATCAGCATATATTTGGTAATCGTCTGTTACGAGGCATGGTGGATGAATTCTATATTTTCCCAGGAGAATTACCTCGACTTGAAATACTTGTACTCATGCGCCACTGCAAAGTGTACTTCTGTAAGTAGACTCGCTTTTAAAACAGACTTACAGTGCTTCAAACATTGCGCAAATTTTCTTTTTGTGCTTTGTAATCCCGATGTCATCCCGATAAAGTCACCGGGAAAACATTAGTCAATTTGAGTGAAAGCAGGTCACGAATCTATAGAATCGATAATAAGGCTCAAAATGTTTTTTATGTTTTTTTGTCTGCTTGTCTAACACTCGGGTAATTCCATCTTCTTCACAGCAAATTTTAAGAATAAGAAACAAAAGGATACCAAACAAGTACCTCAACTATCGTTTTCACCAAACGCACCTGTTATCAATTCCTATGCACCACCCATCGGTGGCAAACCTTTATCACCATCAAACCAAGAAGCAAACAACGATAAAGTAGCCAATAATCTTGAGGAAATTCTCGATAGTTTCGAAGAGGATAAGCCTGTCGTTCCACAGCGTTCGGCCTTGAGTCCAAGCTACCAGATACAGAAACAGCAAAGACCATTACCAATGGAATGGGGAAACCAAAGGCAATACCAGGGAACCGTTCAGCCCAATAGATATCTTCTCAATAGATACCATGGTTTTGTGCCTTCACAGACACAACCGTTCTTCAATAGAGGTCGTAAAATTCCACAATATCAAACTGGAGCGAGACAGGATGCATTACAAAGACCAGTAGGAAAGCAAACTATGTTCAACAATCCGCAGGCAGGAAATCCTGCACTTAGAAAAGTCAGCGTCAATAAAGGCTATAGATTTGAGCAGTACGGATCACAAAGACATCCAGCATTCAACCAAATGCAGATACCATTATCGTATTCAATTAACCCTCCTCGTCAGGTACCTCATGGAAGAGCATCCTCTACGGCCCAAATGCGCGGCCCCTTGACTTACATGAACGGGCTTTTGGCTCCCGCGCGACCAGTCCCCGATACCAACTTTGAAGTTAGTTCCACTAAAACTCGGATTCCAGTCAACCAATTGTCTCCCTATGCCCGCAGAAGACAATACTTGAGTCAGTATAATCCTCCCTCAAGGACAATGAAAACTGCTACAGGAGTTTTGCACAGCTGGCTTAACAGCGCTACTCCTGACCTCAATAGAACTCCATTAAGATCATCAGTTTATCCCAAAATTAATTACCCTCAGAAAGGCTGGTACAAATCAAGCCAAACAGTTCCTCGACAATCCATGCAACCATTTAATCCACGGGGTTCGACGAATTATCTCGCATACAACCGAAGATATCCTAATTTACGGCCACAACGACCTGCCGCACTCCCAAGACCTGCGCAGTCGTACCGAGGAGCACCAAGTCCATATAAGGTATCGTACACAAACTATGATAGAAAATTGGACGGTAACTATGCAAATGACAAACCACAATCATCAGTCTACGACTATACGCACGTAAGAGGCAATCCAAGGACAATGAACAATAGGGAAAATACTGGATTGGACAAGAACAGTCTATCTCTGACCGGACGGCGACCGTCTCTCCAGAAAAACAACAACAAACAAAACTACGCGACCGATTTACAAGGATCGCTAGACTCGCTGAAACAGTCCGGCTTGATTAGAAAAGTCGATCCTAGTAAATATCTGGCTTTCAAACTGACGCCCCAATTCACATCAGACCCTAACAAAATGTACAGCAACGCTCTTGTACAACTGAATTCACAACTACGACAGCTAATGGACGACCACACGGTTGACTTCAAGCCCGAACAACTCCATTTCGTTATGGGCTTGCTGCAGAAAGGTCTTGATCAAATGGAGCAAAGCGTAGAAGGCAAGCAAGGGAAAATTATCACAGGTAAAGATAGGATACCCTACACACAACAAAGACCAGGCTTTCAGTATACACAGGCAACCCAGACGCAGCGTAAAGATGAAATCTTACGCCCAGTGCAAAACTCACAGACTGTGTACCAACTGACTTATCCTGACAAACAACTGACCAAACACAGCAATATCGACGAACGGCTGAACTATCCATACGATTCAAATTACATAACAGAGTACGGTAGACCGACGACCGACTTCACAAGATATTCGCACACTTTGACAAGGATATTTAAACGCCGTAAAAAAGACATTAATAAGATAGTTACGTTTGTGAAGCAAGAACTGAAGAAACAGAAAGAAAATGATAAGGACAGCGATAAACAGAAAGTGAAATTCTAAATTAATGAAAAAATTAAAGCTAACGATAGAAAATTATAAGTTAACGACAAAAGCAAAATGAATATAAATTCACGAAAGGAAAATGAATACTTGGAAAGCAAAAAAATTAAAGTAAATCTATGAAAGTAAGGTACATAAAGCTTGAAATACATAAGGGAAAATTGGCAAACATTTTTTAAACAACTATTTATTGTAACACTAAAAAGAAGCGAAAGTAGATGAGTACGTAACTTGGTCGAGCTTTACTGTCGTTATGATTTTTCTATTCTAAGAATAAGTCATTCTGTCTGTTAATACAGAAATCACGTTCTAATGATTGAAGAAAAAAAAACAAAGGTAACTTAAGCTAATACCAGGATTCCGTAAATTTATCCAGATAACGCGATAGAATAGATAGCTGTACACCCTAATTCACCACTTTCCATACATCAGTTCACCTATTACGTTTCAAAAGAGTTTCAAAAGTTTTTTTTTTTTTTTCAAATTTGAACCTTGAAGCCCCCATTGAATGCATTGTGTTTGACCTTTTACTGCAATTTTCGTAAACATGCGAACTCTGTGTGTGCGAGTTGCAAGCTGAAATTTATTTTTTCGCTGCCGCCAGTCAAAAATATGAAAGGTACCGACTGATTAGGTTTGATTGACGGCAGCTAAAAACAAATTTCAGCGTGCAGCTCGCAGACACAGAGTTCGCATGTTTACGAAAATTGCAGTAATCGATATATGGAAAGTCTAGAAGGGACTGTAAATATGATCATAGTAAAAATATATGAACAAAATGCTGTAAAACAAACTTTTAACTTCGATCACCATGAAGCGTTACCTTTGCTACGCAAACATCATTTAAAATCAAGAATCTCATTGTAGAGAAGTTGTTTTTGAGTTAAATAGGTGTTAGCTATTTAGGGACAAATTTGTGCCAGCAACACACAAATCCAGCAGATTTAAATGAAAGAAATGTTAATGTATATAGAATATAAATAGAGTGTAAATAGCAGCATTGTAGGTTACTTTAGAAAATTCCATTCGAAAAGTATTATATATGTAAATTGAAATATTTAAGCTTTAAGCTATCAGTTTAGCCACTTGTTGCATGCTTTGTACTTTTATAAATAGATGGTACAATAGAGTATTAGGTTAGTAAAGTTAACAGCCGAGAGGGACTGGGACTGATTTTCCGGATCATTGTGACACTAGAGAAAGATGTTTTTGCATGTTGAGATCCAGCATGTTTTCCAAGAATAGAGTCTTTGCTCCTTCACGTGCTAGCGGCCATGTTAGATGGTAGAACAATAGAATCCCTTTACGCTTGGGAGTTTAATTATTTCTTATGTAAAACGATTGTAGTGTTACTTTCATGTCATCCAATATGGCTGCCATCACGTGACGGTGTAAAACCTTCATTCAGAGAAGTTTTCCTGAGAATGTTTTAGAAATACTTGCAGGTTTTTTTTTTCGAATATACAACAAAAACTCGTGATTACACTTCTGTAAGAGCAAGAGCAAGGACAGCATTAGCCTTAAATTCTCGCCTTTTGTAAGAGGTTATAATCAGACGTTCACATCGACGGAAAGGACCTATTGGATCATAAAACAATAGAACGAGGCAGTAACTCAATGGAATGCGCAGACGTTATCGTTCTAGTGTCAATAATTAATTGTAGAACTATTTATCGGATTTGTATAAAGCAAACATCAATTTCTAGCTTGCTGTTAGAGCACTTCTAAACAAAATAATATAAAATTAAACCTAAAACCTTAAACTAGTTTTGAAAGAATGTAGGATTGTTGTAGTGTATATTGTTGTAAATAATGGCAAAATAAAATCGATGGTTGATTTTAATAATCCACTACATAGTATAGAACAAAACACTATAAAACGAAGCCAGGCAAAAACATTTGCGCATGCGTTCACTTCAGCACGTTTTCTAAGAATTTTGAAGAGTTTGAGCGAGAAAATAAATGTTTGTTTTCTTGACAAGTATACAAAAAATTTCGCGAGTATACTTTTGTCAGACCAAGATACTGTATTAACAAACACAATATGAAAGAATTACTCTTACGTTTCAAGCATGGACACTAAGTTTTGGCATTTTGTGAAGTCCAATTTATCAGGCATGTTTGAAAGTCAAATTTACGTATGTTATGAATAATTTGCATACGGATTCAGAGCATGCGCAGACGTTTTTCACTCGTGTCCTATAAAACGTGATACAGTGCGACTATACCAACCAAGGTTACACAGATATATTTCCATACAAATTAGCCAATCACGATTAAGTATCCAAACAATAGAATCTGTAAAAAAATTCCTTTTTTTCCCTTTAAAATCCTATATTTTATTTCATACGAGTGTGTGTATGATCAGGAGTGAACAAGAAACAATCTAAAATCCAGAACTCATTAATGCATCTGTTATGCAGCAATAAAAATGTGATTTGTGAATTTGATTTAATGTCTGTTTGGCTGGGCTTGGTTAATGTAGTTGCACTGTAAGTATTGATGATATTTATTCAGTATGTGTGAAATTAATCCTGATTGGCTAAGATGATAACGTCAACTAGATTCTGATTGGATGATTTACAAATGGTTATACTCTGATTGGATGAAGCAATTAGATGCATGCTTAGGCCATTTTTATACTACCTTCTGATTGGCTATTTTAAAAATTGTTACACTCTGATTGGATAAATCGATCTATTACATATTTAGGTATAAGGATTCTGTACAACCTTGATTAAGAACATAGTCAGATACTCGAAATAGGAAGAATGATACAAAGTTACGATTGACGACAAATGAACAGCATTTCATAGAAACGATTTTCATTTTTACTGGAAAACATACGGTACTGACTTACATTACAACGTGTATTTTTGATCAGCACGACATAACGTAACCTTGAAATGGCTTCCCATTGAAGCTGTTAAGGTATTCGGTATGATCCTGACTTGCAGTATGACCATACTAAGGAATGTCGTAACATTAAAATGGCTTCCTAATCAACTTGCCTGTATAAGTGGAAAACGCACGGTACTAACATAAGCATGGACACGAAATGGCATGTGGGAACATTGAAATGGCTTCCCATCATCTAACTCAACGCACGCGTGTTCTTACGGACACGGTACTAAATTACAACAGGTGCATTGAAATGGTTTCACAATAAAGCTGCCTGTATAAGTGGAAAACGCATGGTAATCACTTACAGCAAGGGCACGGTACAGCATGTCGTAAAATGAAATGGCTCCCCAGTACAAACTTACAGCACAAACATAGTACGACATGGAAATGGTTTCCCATTGTCTGACGCACACGTGCTTTTGCCTACGGTAACATAACAGCACTGTAGAAAGTAGGATTACCAGCAATATGCCGTACCATTCCCACTCATTCGATAACGGCTTTAAGACATAACGAGCAGTGATTGACACCATACAGCACACCGGTACTATGATAATCGTACAACTAGAACAAAGAACGACATCAATTTAAAAGTCTTACTACATGCGACTAGTGACAAAGGATTGACAGACGACATATGTTGAAGGTAAAGAATGGGCCCTTCTTAAAATTGCTTTGAATGCGAGATTAACATACAAAAGAAATGCCACAAGTTCCATTCAGGAAAAGTGAGATTTCTTGTGTATTTCCATGTTAGTCTCGCTACCGCAATACTGTTGAGAAGGGTCCATTGAAGTAAATATGACGACAACATCTTTTCTGGACAAATCTGCGACGATGATGCTTTTCTTTTAACTGCCACAAGAGCATCCTTTAGACACGTAATGTGCTAACGTTACCATGGTGGTAATTTCTGTGTTGCACTCTGCAGTACCGACAGTCAATCCCAAGGGTGTTCCAACAGATCCCTCAAAGATCTTACTTTAATCCAACCACCGAGGTTACCAGGAAAAATATACCAAGCAGTAGAAGAATAAAACTTCACCCACAGACGAAACAGGAACAGGAGGATGAGAGAGAACTAGCTGAAGCATTGGCGCTACTTTCTTTGCCAAACAACTGAATGGTCAGTTAGACGAAGAATGTGTTTCTTGGAAGATGTCTATTTTGAATAGTGGCGAGAGAGAAATTGAACCCAACCCAATTTGGGGTTGGCATGATGGTGTTTCTGATTTGATACGATGGTAAAAACAAGGCATTGAAGAACCCTTGGGACATGTTAATTTATTATTCTTTTAAGATATAGGAGGGATAAAGGAATATGTAGAGACAGAAATAGAGAGAATGTTAAAGAAAGCAAGAAATAAATAAAGAAACAAACAAACAAACAAAGAAAGTGAAACAATGTAAGTTAAAACGAAAGAAAGGAAGGAAGAAAGGAAAGAGGAACAACAAAAGCATAAGAACAGCACAAAAGAAAGCTAAAATAAAAGAAAGAGAAGAGGGGAATTAGAAAAAGAAAAGGAAAAAGAGAATGTAATCAATAATATTTCAGTTAAAAAAAAATTCTCCTCGGGGATCTTTTTAGCTTCAAAAGTTACAAATTGACACTGTCATTAATAAGTCAGAACATTATAGGGAAGACATATCATTGCTATGTCATGTCATTGAGAGTTTTATACTCAGGGCCGTAACCAGGGGGAGCACAGGGTGCACGTGCACCCCCTTCCCCCCCCCAATAAAAGCTTAAGGTCCGCTCAACTATTTTCTTTTGGTTTAAATTTGCATGTAAATGTTTTTTGATTAAATAAAGACCACTTTGGTTCTGTTTTTTTTTTTTTTTTTTTTTGGTTCTGCAAATCATTGCCTGTGCACCTCCCCTGTAAGATCCCTGGTTACGCCCCTGATACTTCTATTACAAAGCATGAATAAGTAGTAGTAACTGTACACATGTAGAAATAATGTGAATTTGGAAAAAAAAATACTTTCGGCGGTATTAAAGCGATTATGCTGCGTGTTTTATAAGTTTATAAGTTAATGAACCAATCACTTCAGTTATTTCTAGTAGATAATTTAAATAATGAGTTTCACATGAAGAGAACGATGATTTTTGAGGATGTAGAATCTCATCTCAAATTCCAATTCAAAGGACATTATGTAATATATTATCAAATTGAATAAAACGTCTAGGTATAAACCTTATTCTCTCATTGTTAAGCAGAAATAATAGTGATTTTACTGTCCTTATCTCCTTCTCCTTCTCCTTCTCCTTTCTTTTCTAGGAGTTTAATTTTCTATTCTGTTTCATTTCTTAACCGCAAGAAATAAGAACTTTAAACGAGATAAATTTGTTTTCTTTGCTTTATTTCAAAAGTTAAGGACTACAAATATAACAGGTTACCATAATTGTCATGGCAGCAAAATCAAACTAAAGGATGGACTTACCCTTTCTTTCTCTAACTCGATTTAGTTACTACATATCTGTTTGCCTCTATCAATAGCAAGTATCTGCTTAACTTCCGTTCATTTCTGATTAACCTAGGTTTTCTGTACATGTGAGATCTACTCTACTAGAAGATCTAAAAAATATAAGAACACTATAATTTAAACTACAAATATAGTGCTAATAAGTGTTAAAGGAGGCAGTTTTTTTACTTAATAAGGTCTGCAGAATACACTCCTCATTTACTGACCCACTTTAGCTGGTAGTTTCGTAAAAGACTTCTATGTCATTCGGTGTAAATCCGTAGGTACCTGCCAAAGTAGAGCATTCGTATCCACCGTTTCTACATCCTGGGGGAGCATAGTATGAAAACCCCATATAAGTATGAGAACTCGTGGTGTTTGAAGCATAGTTAGAGATAACCAGGTCATGTCCCCTACCAAATGTTGGACCATAACTACTACCCCCATATATCGCATGCTGGTTGCCGTCTCGTCCATTGAGGGTCAGCTTGACTGGACTATATCCATTGGTGTTGTACAAGGAGTACAGGAAGGATCTTGAAGACGAAAAATATTGCCAGCGACCTGATGAAGAAGAAAAAATTCGTTTGTTTGTCTTTTGTTTTAGTTTTTGTTTTAGTTTTTATTTCAAATAGAGTTAACTTAGTTTTTGGATAATATCTTATTTGCTGTATGTGTCTATTTAATTCAATGAAGGTTTGAATGTCACATGTCATACACTCGACACCACTAAAATGTGTTCAAAATTAGATTGTTTTTGTCATTAATAATGAAAAGGAAAGACTTTTCTCTCCATTTTGTATATTTAATTAATGGAACGTATGCATTTTTTTATTTACTACCTCTACCACTACTACTACTACAAGCGCCTTGTATACTTTATTTGTCTCTTTCCTCTTTTTTCTTTCTTTCTTCATTTATTCTCCATTTTTTATTTTAATTCTTTGGCATCAATTGTCACCAATTAGTTATGAGGTAATAACGAGTCGCAGTATTCTGGTAGTGTTAGAAAAATGACGCCTAATGCAAATGGAACACGACATTGTCGTTTTTACAATAACTTACAATTTTTCAGACAAAAAAAACTGATGTTATTTTGTTAAACTTACTGTGCCATGATACATCGGTGTATCCACCAAACACGTAGCTACCTACACGTACTATAGTCACTGTGGGTCCCTTTCCGTCACACTGAGGATGGAATATAGTTGCAGTATTCCATCCATCTGTTGCAGCGTGCCAGCATCTGATCCAACGACTTCTACTTGAACTCTGTAGAACTGGGTCCAAGTAACCAGACAAAGTACGAATATAATCTGCATTGCCATAGTTGCTTAAAATGGCTGAGAAATCCAGTCCTCCTGAAAAGTAAAACGGACAATCTCTATTCAGTGCTATTGAGCTTGAAAAGCGAAAACTGCAAATACTTGGATTCATGGATAGGAAGGAAGGAAAAAATGAGTCTCTTCAATTTCCTTCTTGAAATCAGTGGAGATAATAAATTAGTACTTACTACTTGTAGTACACTTGATGCCGTTTCCATAATAACCTCTGTTACATGTACAACGATATGATCCTACTGTATTGTTACAATAAGCGTTTCGGTCACACTGATGCACATTGGTTGCGCACTCGTCAATATCTGAAACAAATACCAATCATGAAAATACGGAGAAGTTGATCAAACTGAATATATAGCTGCAATGTTGACTACCAAAAACGTTCAAACAGCTAGCAAAGATTCGAAAGTACATAAAAATGGAATGTCTTACCAGCACAGCTAAATCCATCACCACTAAAGCCATCGTTACACCGACAGGCATAGGATCCTGGAATGTTAATACACGTGGCATTCACATGACATGGAGAAGCGGTTGTGCATTCATCAATATCTAAAAGTTAAATATAGAACATTATAAATCGGCCAAGATTGTGGAACCAAAGAACTAACACATGTTTATGTGACTGAAAAATATGAAGTGTTACGTGTGCATTGTTTTCCAAAAAAACTTACCATGTTGGCATTTTTCTCCGGTGTATCCTTTCTTGCATCGGCAACGATAATCCCTTCTGTTTTCATGGAGCAAGCATTTCCCTTTATTTAGGTAAGGTTTTCCTTCACATGGGTTCTGTGAGATAAGACAATAACCAGGTTATTGATAAAAATACTAGAGTATCAAAAATTCTGAACGAATGAAAAAAAAAAATGTGTGGAAGGCGATTTCACTTCTCATATTAATTTAGCCAGGTTTTGTATGTATTCCTACATATTCTATAAGGCAAGCTTTCAAACGAATAAGCAGGTTAAATAAAACTTGACAAACATTCGCTTCAGATAATATTGAACAAAAAAAATTTAAACAGCCAAAGCAGCAAATCTGAGTTTTTGGGTTCTGTATCTCCATTTATAAATTAATTATGATTGGCTATTTGTGAATTAATTAACAAAAAATTTCTTGCAATTTCCACTTGTCTCTACGCCCATTTCCCACAGACGCCAAAACAGATTCACGGTTGAAGTCTTACCTGAATGTTCAAATGAGTGAATTTCACGTCCTGTTTCAAATACTTTGGGTTGGTAAAGTTGTCAGTAGCTATCAGCTCACAGATATGACGACCGTCCATCTCAGCTATGATCTTAAAATTGACCGAACGACACCAGGGTGTTTCAACACAAGCGAACACACAATCCATCTTGCAGGATACTTTGGTAGTCATCTGTTTGACTTTGGTCATGTTGGCGGGTAAAGACAAAAGGTAACCAGGATGGTTATCAAACATCAATCCTGGGTTACGATCATCGTGTGTGTTGGTACTGGTGATATGGTCCACTTTACAAAGCAACACAACTAGTAAAGTTGCATACAAATACATTTTGAAAGATCGATCGCTATTCCTATGTTAACGTTGTCTTCTCTTGAAGAGTCAAAGTAAGAATGGCATGAACAAATGATACCTTGCCACAATATTCGTTCGATTAAATGAAATGTGATCTCGTAAATTAATCTCGTAACCGCCCTACCCAATTAACGGTATTTATTTGAAATCAGTCATTAGCACTGTCGCATAATACGTTATTATTGATTTAGTCATATCTCAGTGCATCAAGCCATACTTAACCCAAGATGATGCTGAAGACAAATACAAGTTATAAATATAAAAGCGAACTCTACCGCTTTCTTAGTGGTTTTTGGTTACTCGTGGCATGCAAACTTGCATGGAATTTCTGCAATAAACATATGACTGCGACATATAACTGCGACAAGTTGAAAGCTACGAAAGCAATGTCTAAAAACCTCCCCCTCTCTCCCACTTTCTCTCTTTCTCTCCCCCCCCCCCCCCCCCCCCCCCTGTTTTAAGGATTTGTGGAGATTTTACTGTAAAGTGCGGTTTGTTTGTCCAATAGCTTTTCACTTAGCATGCTAGTGGATAACAGTGTAAAATGCCAAGTCAGCGATTGAGAAAAAAGTTGTTTTCCGAGGACCGTTATTTCTAATGGATAAATAAATACTGTAACTCCCCCAAGGGCTATTCAAAATGAAGTTTTAAGTTATTATTGACACTGTTAATATACTGAGTAATGGTCCTAATAGACATATCCAATTTATGTACCACATTTCAAAAGTTAATATTATGGACGTTTTAATTGATACTAGAGTTGATTAATAACGTTTTCTAAAAGTGGGTCACTCAAATGTGCAACTTACGTACGACAGTAAACATTGACGCTGAAACGGAGCCAAATCATTACAAGCGGTACTGGAAATTCTTTAAAACATTTCCTGAAATTAGCAAAACTAAAATTACGCTTGTAATTTTCTTTTTTATTCCTTAAAAATCACAAAAATATTTGGGGAAAAAAGTTAAGCGCATGAAAGGCTAAATTAGCTATATACATCCCCTTATAGACTTTATGCGAGAGTACTTCGTTCCTTTCCCTAACTACCTGCAAAAGGGGTTTCATTTATATTCATAGCTATAACTCCAAATAGTTGGTTTTGAAGCATCTTGTGTTTATCATATTGCTATTTTAACTAGCTAATAGCATCAAAAACTATATTTTCTGGAACGTTGAGAGCTGATGAAGGTTTCTACAAAAACCTCAATCATCATTTCCATATTGCCTTATGAGTTTAGGAAACCACTATTTTCTTATAAAGGAAAACAATAACAACACAGATATCTATGACGTAAATATCTCATCTTGAAAGGTCCAAAAGGTGGCCTTAAAGCATTTAGGCCGTTGATAGTTAAAAAGTGCACCATATTGTTGCTGCTTATTATCCTGTCTCTCTGAGTTGCATGTTTATTATACACGATTTTTTAGCGGTGTGAACCAGTGCCTTTGCCATCGCTTTTCCAAGTGCACTTGCTGTAATCTGGTCTAGAATTGGAGTGTTATATGAGGCCTGAACCATTTGCTGTTATTCATTTATTATTCTTTTAAGATATAGGAGGGATAAAGGAATATGTAGAGACAGAAATATAGAGAATGTTAAAGAAAGCAAGAAAGAAATAACTTAAAACGAAAGGAAGGAAGAAAGAAAGAAAGGAGGAACAACAAAAGTATAAGAAAAGCACAAAAGAAAGCTAAAATAAAAGAAAGAGAAGAGGGGAATTAGAAAAAGAAAAGGAAAAAGAGAATGTAATCAATAATATTTCAGTTTAAAAAAAATTCTCCTCGGGGATCTTTTTAGCTTCAAAAGTTACAAATTGACACTGTCATTAATAAGTCAGAACATTATAGGGAAGACATATCATTGCTATGTCGTGTCATTGAGAGTTTTATACTCAGGGCCGTAACCAGGGGGAGCACAGGGTGCACGTGCACCCCCTTCCCCCCCCCCCCCCCAATAAAAGCTTAAGGTCCGCTCAACTATTTCCTTTTGGTTTAAATTTGCATGTAAAAGTTTCAAAATGACACTGTTATTAAAAAGTCACATTTTAAGAAAGACATATCATTGCTATGTCATGTCATTGAAAGTTTTGTACTTCTATTATAAAACATGAATGAGTAGTAGTAGCTTTTTACCTTTTTATATTTAATGAACAAAAATATGAATAATGAGTTTGACATGAGAAGTTTACGATTGTAAGGGGTATGAGAAGTTAATAAATCAAATCCAAAGAGCGGAATGTAATATATTATCTATTATATTAAATAAAATATTAGATATAAACCTTCTCTTGTCCTTGTTTGCCTTTTCTCCTCTTCTTCCTACTCCTTCTCCATTTCGTTCTCATTCGAGTCCCATGAATTTCTTTTTTTCCCCCACATAAAAGAACTCAAAGATAAACTCGTCTTCGTTGAAATAATGCTTTAAGACTACTGACAAATATAGCAAATTTTAAAATTCCAGTCAAAAATAAACTGTGTAGTACAGTTCTGTTTCTGTACTAAAGACAAATATATATGGTTACAAGTCCTTATTTCTTTTTAATCCTTGTCATCAACATTTGCGCAGATCTAGGCTTCAGAAGATGAAGAGAAGCACGTCGCGAAACGTCTGTCTTTAAGGCATAGTTTAAGAACATTTTTGTTATGCAAAAAGTTACCTAGTTTTTATGGCAGCAAAAGTAAACTAAAGAATACACTTATATTTTTTATTTCACTTTCATCACTACACTAGTGCCTGTATTAAGTATTATTTCTATAAATTTAAGAAGAAGAAACTCCTCCTAACTCTGATTAACTTTCTAGTGCTAAGAAGTTTTTTTAAATACAGTTCTGATAAAATACAAAGAAAGTTAATAGTTCACAAAAACAGTACTTGAAAAGAATCATTATTATGATACTCAAGGTTTCTACAATGTTTATTGCGAATTTGGTGACCTGTGTTTAGTGTTACAAAGCCTGGGGTGATGTCACAGTCAGTAACACAATGGAAATATAAACCTTCATAATTCACACTATTCACACTAAATGTAGAATTTACACTCGTCAGTGGTTGACCCACTTTAGCTGGTACTTTCATAAAAGACTTCTACGTCATTGGGACAAAAATTGTAGGTACCGGCCATAAAAGATCGGCATGTTCCACTGCCATAGCTGCATATTTGTGGAGTACGGTATGTGTGACCCAAGTTTGTATATGAGTTCGTGTTACTTGAAGCATAGTTCGAGATATGCAGGTCATGTCCCCCACCAAATGTTGGGCCATACGAATTAATCCCATATATTGCATACTGGTAGTATAGATGTCTGTTAAAGGTCAGCTTGATTGGACTATATCCATTGGTGTTATACAAAGAGTACAGGAAGGATCTGGAGGACCTATAATAGTTGCCGCCAGCTGATGAAAACGAAGAATATACTGTTGGTGAATTAGCAAAAATTAAAAACAAAACGATGCCGCTCGTTGCATTTTACGACTACAAGAAGCCCTTTGCGCAATTTTTTCTGTTTTCTCTCTTTCTTACTATTTTCTATCTTTCTTTCTTTTTACTTCGTTAGCAACAGTTCTATTAAGTTTATATTGAGAGGTGGTAACAATAAGAAACTCGCCAATTTTTGGTAGTTCTGAAATTAGAAAAATCATCGATAACATTCATCATCTTTTTTATACTTACTTTGCCATGATACATCGGTGTATCCTCCAAACACGTAGCTTCCTACACGTACTATAGTCACTGTGGGTCCCTTTCCGTCACACTGGACGTGGAATGTGGTTGCAGTATTCCATCCATCTGTTGCAGCGTGCCAACATCTGATCCAACGGCTTCTACTTGAGCTCTGTAGAACTGGGTCCAAGTAACCAGACAAAGAACGAATATAATCTGCATTGCCATAGTTGCTTAAAATGGCTGACATATCCAGTCCTCCTGAAAAACAAAAACGAACAATCTCTATTCAGTGCTATTGAGCTTGAAAAGCGAAAACTGCAAATAATTGGATTTATGGATAGGAAGGAAGAGTCTCTTCAATTTCCTTCTTGAAATCATTGAAGATAATAAATTAGTACTTACTACTTGTTGTACACTTGGTGCCGTTTCCATAATAACCTCTGTTACATGTACAACGATACGATCCTACTGTATTGTTACAATATGCGTTTCGGTCACAATGATGCGTATTGGTTGCGCACTCGTTAATATCTGAAACAAATTCCAATGCATCATCAATATACGAAAAAGTTGATCAAACCAAATAGATATCTGCAGATGAGAGCAGAAACTGGAGCTGTTAACTGCAAGAAAAGGTTCAAACAGCTAGCAAAGAAAGTAGATAAGAAAAATCAAATGTATTACCAATACAGCTGAATCCATCGCCACTGAAGCCATTCTTACAACGACAGGCATAAGATCCTGGGATGTTAATACACGTGGCGTTCACGTGACATGGAGAATCCGTTGTGCATTCATCAATATCTAAAAGTTTCATTTAGAACATAATACATTGAGAAAAGTATATGCGTGCCAAAAAAAAAGGACATGATGACATGATTATTACTGACAAGAATGAAATGTCTACCTGTACATTGTTTTCCAGTCCCTGAATATCCAGTTTTACACTGACAATAGTACGAGCCATAGGTATTTATACATACTGCGTCGTCATGGCAACTGAATGCTTCCTTCCTGCACTCGTCCAAATCTATAAACAGATTCAGTTGTTCAGATTCTCTTTTTAAGCAGTATTGCTGCTCTGGTTGAGAACAATAACAACAACAATACAATCGTGTTTATTTAGTACCTGCTGTGCTATATAATATCTACAAGTGAAAATAAATACAATATATTAAAAACCTAAATAAAGGTGCATGCTATCTATAATAACCACAAAGGCTAGCCGAGATAGATAGCTATACATACAGTTTTAAACAATAGAAAATTGGGTCTATTATAAATATAACATAAAAAATCTGGACATATTTATATTAACACGAGAGAACGAAGATATAATTAATCAGACAATAAGAGGGGAAAAAAGGGCAAAAATTATGGTAAAAAGGATAGCTCAAGTATCAATTGATGATATGAAATAAATTATATTGACTATTTAACGATGATATTGGAGATTAAGATTACTAATGATCAGCTAGAATAAGAGCGGAATAAGTCATCATTCAGCCCCTCTTTAAATTTTTTTCTATTTTTTAATTTTTTCAAATTTTCATCAATTGAATTTCAGCATTTTGCTCCCGAATATCTTATATTGAATTTTCCAAATTTTGGGAAGGGAAAAACTGAGACGACTTAGAGGCCAATCTAGTGTTATAGTTATGCTTTTGATTAACTTGAGTGAAATAAGAAGAAAAAGAAGTTGGCAGATTTCCCGCATGGAAATCATACATATATATAAACAAAGCGGTGTAGAAAAATACTAGCTCTGGAAATTTCTGCATTTCCAATTTAAGAAATATAGGATTAGTGTGTTCATTAAAGTCACTAAAAGTCATTATGCGTAATGATTTCTTTTGTAAAATAAAAAGAGGTTTGATGGTAGATTCGTATTTGTGTCCCACACAACAATGCCATAAATTAAGTAAGGATAATCTAAGGAGTAGTAGAGATTAGATAAAATATGAAGATTTACAAAATGACGAGCCTTACTTATAATTGCAATGCTTCTTTTAAATTTACTACAGAGAAAAGCAATGTGGGACTTCCAGCTGAGATGATTATCTAGAACCACACCTAAATATTTTATTTCAGTTACTTGTTTAAGCAGCTTGTTATTAATATATATGTGTGGGTTATAAGATAGTGAAGAATTTCAAATTAAAGCAGTGATACAAATTAATACAAATGTAATACCTTTCTGACAAGTGAAGTTGTGACATTCGTTACACGACACGTCATCCCAGTGGTACTGATGGTCCACACCTACAATAATAGAACTTTAATACTGTTTTCGGCAAATGAGACTTACAACAATTTGTATATGGTAAAATTAATTGATCGTAAAATATATAGAGGATACAACAAGAAGATATTTAAATTTATCTTCTAGTGTTGAAAATATTTTCCAACACGAGAAGATAAACTTCATATCTTCAAGCGAACGTGTAGTTTTCTTTTTATTATATAGACAAGTCAACAAATAAAAACTACGCAAGTTAATCAAAACAGGTCCCGCAAAACATCGCCAGTGACGTCATTCATATCCTTACCCAGTGAAGGATTGGAAAATATGTTACTCAGGTCCCGGATGTAGTTTGTACGAAAAATACAAGTGGCGTATTTCCCAGTAAAACGCTCATGTCTATATAATAAAAAATATATATAATATCATCTAAGAATTATAAGTATACCGAATTTCTATCATGCCGAGTAGTTGTTCTATATTCTAAAAAGACTGACTTTAAAGCTTTGCAACTCTATCAAAATAAATACTTGAAATAATAAATCATTTTTACGTGTAGACAAAGATTCTAGAGTGTCCCTAGACAGTCCAAGTATACCTAGAGTATAAACACAGTCTTGATCTCCTGCATTGTTAGGTTGGTTGTCTGCCCAGTACGTCCAGTTATTTTGTCCTTTTTGCGTCCATCGGAAAACACCTTCAACACTTTTATCATTCAGACCAATCCATCCCTTGGCTCCGTTTAATCGCTGCTGAATGTAGACATTTTGTATTTGACTTTTGATGGTTGCTAGGTGTGCCCGCGATGTTGTGCAGCGGTTTTCAGCGTTAATCCACGTGTCACATGATGAACTAGTGTAGTAGCAAATACCATCAAAGTAGTTCCAGCCCGGGGGGCATATTTCTTAAAGATACACAATAAAAGGAACAACAAATGAAAATATTTTATACTGTTTGCTTTGTGGATAATTAAGTTACAATAGTCAATAGTGATTTCATTCTATCCGATGATTACATAAATGTACCTGATAACAGCAAGTAACTGACTGTAAGAGGCTCGTATTTAGTTGTGTAGAGCTCCTTGACACAAACACGAAAACCAGTCGTATTCATGTACTGTAACAAAAAAAGAAACACCTCGAGTGAACAAATAAAATAATAAGAAAACATGATCAGACCGTTTTCTCAAGGTTGCGTGCGCATCCATCTTGGCGTGCCACAAAACTGAAAAACGCAAATTCGCCTTCTTATATAAATCAATGTGGCTCAAAAGTGCAAAAACGAGCTAAAATATCTAACTATGCTGGCGGTCATAACTTCAGATATAATAATAATGGCGCTGATGACGTCAAATTTCAGAGTTCCTTTTACACTCACCTCAATCCATGTTGACACACCATTATATACGAGTCTTGAATTCTCACTTGCCGTCGTGTGATTGGTTGAAAGAATTACGGTAGGCACGTGATAATGTACTTTTGAATATTTCAAATCCTATATTAAAAGATTATGTCATTTAAAACGAGTAACGTTTGAAAGGGTTTCTTAATGCAAAATAAGAGTAACTAGTTACCTTACAAAAGGCGCCATTGTATTTCATTGATGGCTTGCCGAAGTTCGGGAAGAGTACATTTCCTTTTTCACTGAACATTGGACGATGGATTTCTTCAAACGCAATCCAATTCTGCAATTATATAGCATTATTATCAATAAAATCTCTAAACCAAGTGAATGACCAAGGCCTTTGTGTTATCATTGCAAGCCAAAATAAAGCAGTCAAAAAGAGGTCATGGTCATAAAAATTTAGGCAAGGAAAAATAATATGTTTGTCACATACCACGTGGATATTCTCATGCAGTCCATCAAAATTCTGCAGCTCTCGTAAACAAACTTGAAACGACGTTTGATTGACGTTTTCAAGCCAAAGGTTCGTAGCGTCGTGTTTGAAGGCAGCACTGATGTGTTCCGCTGTCACAATGACCGTGGGCACAGATTTGAATTTACCCTTCAATAAATGACATCGGAACATAAATATCTTTTTAAGAAATAGTTTAGTGTTTAAAGCTCGTGTTCTCGTGGTTTTTTTATTCATAGTAATGCTTGGTAAACTGACAATCAGATAAAATAATTCAATAATTTAGGCAAATATTTCCAGCAATTATTAATTACATTACCTCGAAGCTAAAGATAAAAGGCGAAAATGAAAGTTCATTTGTGGGGCTAATTTGTGTGGTGTTTCTTTTTAGTTTTAACTTCTTGTTAACAATAAGAGCCTGCAGATATATGTTATCGCTGAATGCATTATAAAATGCCATCAAATAATGACTCGTATTTCTCATGGAACCCACAATTTACCTTCTAAACCAAAAGCTACTAAATGATATCATGTAAATTGGGATAGCTTTTGTAAATAGGAGCTAGTGCTAAGCCTTTCATTACCCTGGGTAATTTGATCGTTCTGCACGTCGTTCCAGTCCACCACTCGTCCAATCTCGTTCGATCCGTCACGCCTCCATCTGGTGCACCCTGATAAGCAAACCAATCAAACGTTGCCTGCGCAACGCGAGGGCGCACACTTCGACCAGCCATTGTCATGCAAGCCGTGAATTCCTGGTAATTAACATTTTCTACCCAAGATGCCATTGCGTCGTGTACGTAGTCAAGGTTTGTAGTGTTAAAGTGGTTGACCGTCAGATGCACGTGGACTCGTTTGTCAGGATAGAATGCAAAAGACCTGAATCTGACTTCTTTGCACATTGTACCATCGACTGGCGTTGAAGATAATGATGTCCTGCCTCTTTCAAGTGGGAAACCTGAATTGATAAAAAATACTGATTACCTTTTCGTGGGAGCTGCTATCTTTCTTACAAGTCACTACTCAGGGCTTGGTATGGGTATTTAATAGAGTTTTGTATTACATTTTCCTTGATGAAATAACTAAAAATACCTTGACAAAGGTGTTAGCGTAGGAGAAGGACAATGTATCAAAATTGTGTTGAAGTAGACACTAAAAGGTACCAAATTTATATCGTTCATACAAGGAATCATTCTTTCCACTCAGCAATATATTGAAATACAAGTATTTCTAGTATTTGAAGTATCTTGTATCTTGTCTGTTATTTATGTAATCTAATGGAGTCAAACATACTGCTGTGATCACTGATAATTTTTTAGGGGGGAGAGGGTAGGGATGGCGATGATAAAGTCATAAATCTCTACCTGTACAGCTACCAGGATGATACAGCGTGTGATTGCTCTTCAACCTACACATCTCCAGTTCAAAAAAACATTTGTTTTTAAAAGTTGTCCCATTGGATGAGCAGACTTGCTCTTCATACGAGGGACAGTCGTCCACGCACACACAACGAGCATCTTTCGGGGCAAAAGCCTTGCACACGCCAAAATA
The DNA here is from genome assembly GCF_029948245.1 of Actinia tenebrosa. NCBI lineage: Eukaryota > Metazoa > Cnidaria > Anthozoa > Actiniaria > Actiniidae > Actinia > Actinia tenebrosa. The sequence goes on from NW_028292569.1 coordinate 17,699,698, forward strand.
GTTACACGATACACTGATGCAAGGATCAAGGTCTGTAATTTAAAATGGACAATATATATACAATTAAATATTCAGTTGTTGTTTCATCTACACATACTTATTATTTTCCGAGCTTTGGGATCTTAGATCTATCATCAGGGAATATGGAATATGGAATTCTTTTTTTTTTTACTATTGAGATTCGTTCGTTTAGATTATGCCTGCGCTGATTGGCAGGCTGCCACAGAGACACATTCGCACAAAACCACAAAAAAGTATTAATCAAAGTCTTTAATATATCAAAAGAATTAACCTTTATGACTTGAATGTGCAACGCTCAAATGAAGAAACATTTCACCATTCAACCATAATACGCATAAGGTAGAATCGAAATATTAAATCCGTGCTGCTCATATGTACACTTTAATAGCAATATTATGCAAGGTGTAGAGCGCTCGATAAGCAAGAGAACCACTCAGCTGCACCTATGGTCTAAAGCTCCTGGCCGTACAGAGACACTGCTGCCTTTTTATATATTTATTTACTTAATTGTAAATGCTGTAAATATAACCTTATAATAATTGATAGCCTTACCTCCTTGTACGATATAATCTAGGTTCATGATACTGGTCTTTGATCGTCCATCTTTCAGCTCTCTTGCGCAAACTCTGAAGTAAGTTTTTGTTATTTCCTTGAACAACAAATAGCAAAATAAACAAACACACTTGCCTGAAGACACGTACAATGCAAAGTCTTTAGTTTTTGACCACCACGTTGAGAATTTTATCAGCTGATTGAAACTCAGCAATAGAAATGTACATGGATGATAAAACATAGAGGGCAGTGAGACTCATTCAGTTGATTGATACCAAGCTAAAATATTGCATCTCTTTTCTGGAAGGTTTGGTGTGATTTTTGGATTCGTTTGCCTGGATGATGTACCATAATGTTTCTTTACCTCAATCCATACACTCATGGCTTTACACTCCTGTGCGACGGGTCTTGAATCGTTGCTATAGTAACTAGCCGTTGCCACAACAACAGGAGGAGAGAAAAATTCGGTTTTGAAGTTTACGTTCTACAAAAACCAACAAAGAAAAAAAATAATGGCATCATGATTGGAAAAGTATGATTCCATTTCAGCATAATCTCATTTTGAGTTTCCAGAATATCAATTTTAAGTGTCGGATTGTATTTGGCACACACAAGGCACGATGAGATTACCCTCCTCTAGTTCACCTATATTTCACGATAATCAACGTTGTTTCCTCTACATCTGAATTAGTTCAAGAGTGCTTCAATGTCTGTTGTTTCTCGCCTTGATAATCAAAAGCTATTAATTGCTCCTTCTCGTACCTTACAAAACGCATAGTCAATCTGTTGGACTGAGTTACTGCTGGTGTCAATGGTTTCTTTTTTCGATTCTGTTACATTTATTGAGAGTGGTAATTCTTGGTTATAAGCAATCCAGTTCTAAAAAAAATTTGAAGGATGCATTCAGTAATTAGAACTAATTCGTTGACTAGTATCTAATAGTGAATGATGCCAGCCCTCCCTAACATTACCATGGGCGTAAGACTATAATTTTTTAAATTACAAACCATAACGAAAGACGTTTATGGGCTGGATCAAGGACCAGATCTTGCCCTGGAGTACCCACACCCTACCCCCTGTTAGAAATACAGGGTACACCCATGCAAGATGGTTACTTCCCTCCATGAACTTACAACTTTTAGTTGACTATGCACTCCATCAAAATTGACCATTTCTCTCAAACACACAGAGAATGCTCCTCCTATCTTATATTTGGTGACCCAGACATTCATGGCATCTTGTCTTGCACTTGAATCTGGCGCCACGACAGTAGCGAACACTTGGGGACGTTTTAGATACAACTGGACAAGAAAACGTAATTTATTGATAAAAACTATCAATTATTGATTATCACTTTATTACACAAAAATTAAAAAGTATGGCGTTTCTCTCACGATTTATGGAAAGAAAAATGAGAAAATCGTTATTTGTGATGTAGAGATTAGTTATTTGTTTTTTGAAACTAACATTTCGAAGTATCCACTTAAATTTATGTTCCACTCTTTCGCTGTTTTAACTTGTTGCTGCGGTTTTCCATATTCTGCAAACTCGGTAGTTGACAACTGAACGCAGAAATTTGATTCCCTGCCGTTAATCAAAAATAAGCAGTCGGTACCTTAAATATTCTTACCTGTTGGCAGTGAGAAACCCATTTCACAACAAGCCGTTGAAATCTCTGAGTTCGCAGAATATCGAAAACCACAGTAATGTACTTACCTTTAGCGTTGGCACCGCCTTACATTGAGTTCCAGATCCCAACTGATCAAAGGTAATTGAACCGTGCTGATGCCCATCGAATGTTCCTTGTACTGCTATCCAGTTGACAACGCCAGTCCCATTGGATCCAATACCAGATTCCCGAATACACACCCTGAAACCACGTGATGTTACCCGTTTGACCCATAATGCCGCAGGGTCGTGCACACTGCGTAACAGATCTGAGTGGCTGAGAGATGTAATGACTGTGACGTCTTGGTTGGGTTTGAAACGAGATACAAACAAGACATCCGTACATGCAGGATCATTTGGCAGGGTATTGTCGAGGTATGCCTTACCAGAGTCCAACACAGATCCTATAAATACAATTATACCGGCTATAGATATGCCTTGCGCATGCTTTGTAATATTCAATAGATAACGCGCAAGTGTCCAATATTCCAGCGCATTGCATTAAAAAAAAAAAAAAAAAACCGGATACAACGCTACTTTAGCGATTGTATTTCAATTAGCAAAATGAGTTCCATAGTAGTGGCGGATCAAATAATTCGAGAAATAGGACGCCATCATTGATCAGTAACGATAAAAAACAACTTCATCCTTCATGGATGAAACTGCGCAAATACTTAACAAATAATTGAGCAGTTCACTGTAGCTTGCCTGTAGCGAGTTTTTTATTACATCAGTCAATTTAAAATGGAGTTATTTTTATGCTTAAACATTGTTTTCGGATTCAAAGAGTAAGGGGTCTACACCTCTTGCTTCCTTTACTGATCCACCACGGCATAAAGTTTTGGATTTCGATTAAAACTGATGACCCGAAAGACTAAACATTGATCAAGTGGGGAGACACGAGATTATCTCGTCAAATATTTAGACGGCAACAAATAAGCCAAGTTGTGTTTTGGAAACAGGAAAATGTTACATGCAAGAAACACTGATTCCATAACCTGCATTATCAGAGTTGTAAGCGAAAATATTAGTTTTATTCGACGCCAAAAGCCGATGAGAAGGTGAATTGCTTTCTTATGACAGACAAGAATATATCTTCTTTTTTTCCACAACAAGTAAAGATTCTTGCAGAAACACTTTTGCGTCATATTATTTTGAGAGAGCTTTAGCGGCATGGAATAAAGTAATATGGCCATTTTGTTGTTTTGAATGCGCTAAGATTTTTAGTGGAATCTTTTATTGCCGGAGTATGAGGAGAACATTATGCTTTCAATAAAGAGTTAGTTCCTTATATTTGTAATTTCGGTTCCATTATTGATATATATACCTACCTCTAATACAAGGAAATGAAACCAATAGGGCTACAAGAGCACAAGTAGCAAACATCTCGGGCATCTCTAAATGTACACTGACTTAGATGTGACCAGCTTGAGATCTTGAGATCAGCGTCTGACTCTAAAATATTAGAGAACTTTTTCAAATAGCAATAATGTTTTTTTACAGCGGATTATTAACTGTCAGTTTTGCATCGGTGATTCCTATCTTTGTAGTACTTTAAAGTGCCTCTTAATTAATTGACTCAAGTAGTTTGCGGTGTGCACGTGTTTGCTCAATATTTACAAAAGGGACCCAAAGGGTAACAAATAAAGACTTATAAACCTAGGTTGAAAATTGATAAAGGCTTTGTACGTATTAGCCATTCCGAGGTTGAGCAAAAAACTGAGTCAAGTTGATATTACTAATGTGTGCATTTTGGGACAGTTTTAGGGGACATTTTCAAGATGGCGTCTTTTTGGTCCCCTAAATTAGTCCCACGATGCTTTGCAATGCCAACTCGACCCAGTTTTTTCACTCAACCTCGGAATGGCTAAAATAGTTACTTTAACATTTTGAGATTAACTTTTTTACTGGATCGTTTTCCTCGTTGGCTAGCGAATGACTTGCTATTACAGTGGCTGATCTAGGATTCCGTAGAGGCTGATATCTTTGATCACTAAGGATGAAAGAAGACAATTCCATCCTTCATTGATACAACTGTGCATATTGTTGAAAACTAAGTAACAAGTTCACTGTGAATCTGAAAAATCGAAAACGTTTCCCTAAGTCAATTTAAATGCGGAGCTTAGTTTGTGCTTGAATATTGTTTTCGAAGTCTTTGTCGTCCTACCCCCACCCTTCCTACACCTCTTATGGATCTACTGATCCACCACGGCATAAAGTTTTGGATTTCGATTAAAACTGATGACCCGAAAGACTTATTATTGATCAAGTGGGGAGACACGAGATTATCTCGCCAAATATTTAGACGGCAACAAATAAGCCAAGTTGTGTTTTGGAAACGGGAAAATGTTTGCGAGATGTTTGAGTTCTCGTAGCAAATATTTTTTTCTCCCATGCGCACGCAAGTGATAATAGCCCACAGCTTTCCATACTTAGCACTTGTATGACTTGGTCAATATAATTTTAGTCGTAGAGCATCAATAAATTACAAACATTGGAATATGGTCCTTGAGATAATGCCTTTCCCTCTCCTCCCCCGTGTTATTAAAACAAAAGGAAATTTCGCTTCTCACTTCTCACTAATCACGATAATCACACCCTGATTGTCATCGATGCATTCCTTACGACTGTTTGGGTCTCAAGGGGCCCTTTGTATACAAACAAGCTAGTCGACTCGTCTCTCGTCGGCCATGTTCAATAATGAAGCCCATAAATAATCCCAGCTCAACATACAACTCGAGGAACTTGTTCCACGATAGTTGCTACAAGTCTCCTGCAAAGGTAAGGTGGATTACAGACTTTATGTACTTGTGACCTTACAGATTAAACTGTAGACTTGCTATAAAACTTCGCGATATTTCTTTGAATACAATGCCGAATATCGTTGTATACATCATGAAACATATATATAGATAATTTAACCAGCAACCGCAAAATGTAAAACGCTATTCAATTATACTATAGCAAAAATTGAACTGCCTTAAATTTTTCGACATCATATTTCGTTTTGTCAAGATAACGTGTCAAACGATACATTGCGTGCCTAAACTCCACATGACCTTGGTAACTTGTCAATCAAACAGTATTAGCCTGCGTCACATCCGGACTACTTTGATTCGTAGTTAGTTATTTACCATGATTTAACATGCTTCTCAAGTTTCTGCGAAACATGAACATATATCTTAGCTAGCGATATAGCCTAAATGAAGCAGAACAAAAAACTACTTGCATTGATAGATCCTATATGGTTCTCATGTGAATTTTTTCAGCGTTTCCTAGTCTTTCAAAATATTTGTTGTGCTAAAACAAAAATGTGTTAGGACTATAGGTTTAAAAAAATCATTCTTAAGGATTTCAATCACATTTTTAATCTTTACTTTTCCCTAGATTTTCTCGTCATTTCTTATCCCCCATGATTTCAATTTTCCTGAAAGGGTAAAGTGGGATGTGGGATTCGTCTTTTTTGGGGTTGGAAAAATGTGATTTATGCACTGGGAATGGGTTTCACAAACAAAACAAAACAAAACATAAACAAACAAAAAAAGAAAACAAGCAAAAAGTGGGAATATAAATGGGATTGAGATTTGAGCAAAACATAGGCTGGGACTGTATGGGATTTGGTCAAAATGGGGGTTGGGAAATGGGATTAGGGACCCCCCTTCAGGATCCTTAGTGAAAATTCTTAAAGGTCGTAAATATGTCATATCAGTACGTCAAAATAACGGTTTATTACTTATTGCAGTACATGAATATTACATTTATAACGATCCACTTTTTCCTTGTCGTCATATATCGTTATCTACACGAACTATGAGCATTTATCACTTACCATAGTTTCTATGCAAAAAGCCCTAGACCCTAGAATATAAACATAAATTATCTTTTCATTGCGCATTGCTGTTCAAAGTCAACATAGCTATCATTCAAAACAGCATGCTAACATTAGTAATTGAGCACAATTATATTGCTCTATTACAAATGCCTGAAAAATTACAGCGTTTTCAAATTTGAAGGATCTGTATGAGAAAAATAACCAAGGTCTTGCCAACCTCGTTCTCATGTTGTTGGCACATTTTTATTGCTTGTAGCTCTATTGATATTCGCTGTATTATTTTATAACTGTACTAATTCACTAGTGCTCTTTCAGTCGATAGCAAAAATAATACCCAATTTAGTAATTCCTTTGATTTGTGAAAATTATGCAAGTTGTTACTCTTGTCCATTTCTCCTCTAGTTTTCGAAAATCTATTTAATAGATTTACTTATTGACGACTCTTAAAACTCCAGTGTATGCGCACTTGGCCTCGAATCCAGAAGCTGCTTGTTTTTTGTTATTCTAATTTCTGCTTTTGTTTACCGACCTCAGAAGTGAGGCTAAGCCCTCATACACTGGAGTATTAAGAATCGTCAATTTTCTCCGGTTCTGACGTTTTCATACAAGACACTTCAGTTCTTCTTCGTCGAATGAAAACCCCGTTTTTCTTGGACAAGGTTAGTCTAACGCCATCAAACAGACGCCAGATCAACCAAACAACAGATAGTACTCAGACTTTTCCTCTCACTGACATTTGGTCTCACCCTTGTATTCATCTTTGTGTCAAACCTCTGACCATTTTCTAATTCTGATGATGGTATCACCAGTATAGTAGTTCTTGTAAGACCTCTTGCTTGAACTAGATGTCTACAATTGTTCACCGTCAAAAAATTGGAGGAGACTATAGCCGGACCACGTACCTGCTTGAAAACCTAGTACTAAATAGCTAGTGCAAAATCCTTTGTTTTCTATTTTGCTCTAATTAGGTGATTAGTGATTTTACTTAAAGGAAAGGCATTTTATCCGTTAAATAAACAATACTAGTTAACCTGTAATAGTCAAATAGACACAAATGAAAACACTGGAATTATGATCTATCAATGCGTATTATTAGGCTTCACGGGTTTAGTGACTTCACTCTAACCCGTGAAGCAAAAATTAGTTGCTAATGTGTAATAGTCAAATACATAGCGTGAAGTCACTAAACCCATAAAATAAATTATTAGACTAATACACATTAGTACACCCTAATTCTATTGTTTTCTTTTTTGTCTATTCGACTATTACAAGTTGACTAGAATTTTTTATTTCACGGGTTAAATGCCTTCACTCTACGAAAGTAAAAAATGCGAAGGTAAGATCTACTAGTCTCTATTATCAATAGTCTACTAACTATTTTGACAACGGGTTACTAAAACCACTCTAAGGTAACTCAGTTCATGAGTTAAGTAAAACCACTTTAATTATGGAACTAAATAATGCCAAATTCACTTTTTTCAATGCCGGGCTTGCCCCTTTAGTTGGTGGTTTCATAAAAGACTTCTATGTCATTGGGACAAAAATTGTAGGTACCGGCCATAAAAGATCGGCATGTTCCACTGCCATAGCTGCATATTTGTGGAGTACGGTATGTGTGACCCAAGTTTGTATATGAGTTTGTGTTACTTGAAGCATAGTTCGAGATATGCAGGTCATGTCCCCCACCAAATGTTGGGCCATACGAATTAATCCCATATATAGCATACTGGTAGTATAGATGTCTGTTAAAGGTCAGCTTGATTGGACTATATCCATTGGTGTTGTACAAAGAGTACAGGAAGGATCTGGAAGACCTATAATAGTTGCCGCCAGCTGATGAAAACGAAGAATATACTGTTGGTAATTAGCAACGAAAGCTTTTCCACTCAAAGCGGTGCCGCTTGTTGCATTTTACGACTACAAGAAGCCCTTTTGGCTATTTGCGCAATTTCTTCTATTTTCTTTCTTTCTTTCTTTTTACTTTATTAGCAACAATTCTCTTAAGTTTCTATTGAGAGGTGATAACAATAAGAAACTCACCAATTTTTGGTGGTTCTGCAAGCAGAAGAATCATGAATAACATTCATCATCTTTTTTATACTTACTTTGCCATGATACATCGGTGTATCCCCCAAACACGTGGCTACCTACACGTACTATAGTCACTGTGGGTCCCTTTCCGTCACACTGGGGGTGGAATGTGGTTCTTACATTCCAACCATCTGTTGCAGCTCGCCAACATCTGATCCAATGACTTCTACTTGAACTCTGTAGAACAGGATACAAGTAACCAGACAATGTACGAAGGTAGTCTGCATTACCATAGGTGGTTAAAATGGCCGACGAATCGAGTCCTCCTAAAAAACAAAAAACGTCCATGGTTGTTCTGCTTAAAAACAAGGATAAGTATAGAACTGATTGGTTGTCATGAACAATTTGCTCTAGTAAGGTGACTGCCTACTTTTAAACGTTCGATTTGAGTCACGATGTGTGCGCTCAAAAACTGCTAAAATAATCTTCACGATTTTATTGAAGAACCATACACTTTTTGAACTTCAAGAGGGCAAAACACTCAAATTGTGCACGAGACTCTATACTTTTTATGAGCTTAATTGAAAAATCTAACATTATATCAAATTCTTTAGAAAAGTTATTTTTCTAACACACGAATTAATCGATTTTTGGAGGAACTTTTCTTAAACTTTATGAGATTTGTCTTTTTTTTTAATAATATCCATGTAGTAATGTAGAATGATTCACTAGCCGGCAGTTGTGCAATTATAGAGTCTACAGAGAGCTATTATCTTGTGAATTTTAATTCTATTCTGATCACTTCCGGTGGCGCAATTTTTGCTCCAAAAACTCGCGCGTAGGCATCCATTAAATTCTGATTTTTCATTTCATATTTGGAATCAGCATTGAATTGCTTACTATCAATCACGTGACTTTTTTGGAGCTGACTGGGGGGTAATTAACAAGCGGTTGACTGAGGGGCAACTAGCGAATGCTAAGTCAAAACATATCAAAATAAGTCCTCAATTTATTGTATTTGACTATTTCTACGACATCAAACCAGAAAACAAGAGATCAAAGCAACCTCCAGGATTCTACAAGCCATCAAAAAAAGAGCTATTACCGGAAGTGACGTCTATTGATAGCAACCTATTTCACTTTCAAAAATTAGTAATTTTAAAAAAAAGTTTAAACTTAAAAGTAGCTAGTCACCTTAAAGAATTTGTTTTGCAAATCGGGAAAAAGGGAGATGATAAAATGAAGATAATAAATTAGTACTTACTACTTGTAGTACACTTGGTACCATTTCCATAATAACCTCTGTTACATGTACAACGATACGATCCTTCTGTATTGTTACAATATGCGTTTCGGTCACAATGATGCGTATTGGTTGCGCACTCGTTAATATCTGAAACAAATATCAATGCATTATCAAAATACGAAAAAGTTGATCAAACCGAATAGATGTCTGCAGGTGAGAGCAGGAACTGGAGCTGTTGAATACAAGAAAAGGTTCAAGAAAAGTAGATAAGAAAAATCAAATGTCTTACCGCTACAGCTGAATCCATCACCACTGTAGCCATTCTTACAACGACAGACATAGGATCCTGGGATGTTAATACACGTGGCGTTCACGTGACATGGAGAATCCGTTGTGCATTCATCAATATCTAAAAGTTAAATTTAGAACAACGTGATATATTGAGCAAAGTATATGAGTGCCAAAGAAAAACATGTTTATGACTGATAACAATTATTATAGTGTTACCTGTGCATTGTTTTCCATTCCCTGTATATCCAGTTTTACACTGACAATAGTACGAGCCGTAGGTATTCCTACATACAGCATCGTCATGGCAACTGAATGCTTCCTTCCTGCACTCGTCCAAATCTAGAAACAGATTCATATTTTCAGACAAGATTGTATAGACCTTTTTCGTATTCGTGAAATATCGCGCTCTCTTCATCATTACAGATTCACTTGCTCAGTCAGGGTTAGTCTCAAAATATTCATAAAAAGTAAAGTATGCAGAATATTGTCAATACACACACTTTCTACGGACCTTCGCTGGGACGCCGCATTAATATTCTTGGCAAAATGGATGTTCAGCCCGAGCAAAAAAGAATATTCGAAACTTATAAGAATTTTAAAGCAGTTATATAATTTTAATACCTTTCTGACAAGTGAAGTTGTGACATTCGTTACACGACACGTCATTCCAGTGGTACTGATGGTCTACACCAAGAGTGTGAACACAGTCTTGATCTCCTGCATTGTTAGGTTGGTTTTCTGCCCAGTACGTCCAGTTATTTTGTAATCCTTTTTGCGTCCATCGAAAAACACTTTCAACGCTTTTATCATTCAGACCAATCCATCCCTTGGCTCCGTTCAATCGCTGCTGAATGTAAACATTTTGTATTTGACTTTTGATGGTTGCTAGGTGTGCCCGCGATGTTGTGCAGCGGTTTTCAGCGTTAATCCACGTGTCACATGACGAACTAGTGTGGTAGCAAATACCATCAAAGTAGTTCCAGCCTGGGTAGCAAATTTCTGAAAAGATGTTGGAAAACTCAATGCATGGAACGTGTGGTAACTGGTATATATGGCTGTGCGTCATACCATTATAATTGGTGGAGGATGTTTTTTTGATCTTGTGATTGGCTAGACGGATCGATGTTGTCGATTAATTTCTCTTTCAACGTACTTCAACTTACTTTGTAGCGATGTGTTTTAAACTACAAACCAGAAATCAAGAGAAGGGAGTGCAACAAACATGCATGCTTTGATTTGAATTCTTGCGACGTGTCACAACAAGTTCCATTGAATTCTAATTCAACAACATTGCCTGCAATGATTTCGCGCAATGTGGCATCGTGTGTCCGCGCTGGTTTTTTTTTTGTTTTTTTTTTGTTTTTTTTTTGTTTTGTTTTTTTTCGTCAAGAAAACGCTGGTTAGTATTGAGATATATTGAGTGTTGCTGTTTTAGTAAATGACACGATTTTCAAATGTTTTAAATTCATGTCTATAATATTTCTTGCAGTCTTGGAATGAAGTATCGCCTATTTCCTTTCTCCTTTGGTTCCGACAGCTTGTTTTTGAAATAGTTGTTGGCTTTCACAAAATTAGGACGCCTTGCTTTGTGGGTAACAAATTTACATTCAATTTAAAATAGCTATGTTGCTGGGTATTTTCAAAGTTGAGAAAAATATGTTATCACCAGCAAAAACATATATTAGAAAAGAAAAATCGTTACTAATGAATGTTCCAAGCCTTTGGACGATCGTCCATCATCAGGGATTAATGGAAAAACCTTAAACATTCGTATTTCGTGCTATCATTACATTAATGTACCTGATAACAGCAAGTAACTGACTGTGAGGGGCTCGTATTTAGTTGTGTAGAGCTCCTTGACACAAACACGAAAACCAGTCGTGTTCATGTACTGTAACAAAAAAAGAAACACCTCGAGTAAGCATACAATGAAATAAAAAATGCTTTCTGTGCTTGGAATTTCTTTCGTTGTGCAATCCAACATGACGGTCACATTTTTATTGATTTATTCCATCAAAGAAGATGTTTTTTCGAAATGCCAAATTATAACGATTAAAGCCTTGTCAAATTTATGAAAATAAAGCAAAAAATTGAATAATGGTTTTTTTGCCAAATTGAATTAAGATGGCTATGATGACGTCAAATCTAATCAGGATGGCGGTGATGTGATATATAATAGAGATGGCGATAATGACGTCCAAACTTATCAGGATGGTGGTGATGATGTAACATCTAATGGAGAGGACGGAGATGATGTCACATGTTATCAAGATAGCGGTGATGACGTCGAGATGAAGTTGTCGTTTTATACTTACTTACCTCAATCCATGTTGACACACCGTTACATACGGGTCTTGAATTCCCACTTGCCGTCGTGTGATTGGTTGACAGAATTACCGTAGGGACGTGTTCATATACTTTTGAGTATTTCAAGTCCTAAAACAACAGATACTAAACATCATTAAAATGAACTGTATTTGAGAGGGTCTCTTCCAGTACCAGAAAAGTAAGAGTAGTTACCTTACAAAAGGCGCCATTGTATTTCATTGATGGCTTGCCGGTATTTGGGAAGAGTACCTTTCCTTTTTCACTGAACAGTGGACGATGGATTTCTTCAAATGCCATCCAACTCTACAATAATACCATTAGTATCAATAACTAAACCAAGCAAATGGCCAAAGTCTTTATCTTCTCATGGTAAGCCAAAATTGACCACTTTTCTTTGGGCGTAATATTTTTCCCATTTAAGAAGACGAGTCATTTCCTAGAGTATCAAGTTTTGTTAACATTTGCGCACGAGAGGACACATAAATATGAATACAGCTCATTACAACATTATTCTCAAGAGAATGGCAAGTGGTCTGAAATGGAAAAATATTAGGTAAAGGTAAAGAGGATAATAGGGCATTTAAAAGAATGGGCATCTTGGAGAAAAAAGTAAAGGCTTTCTTTTGATTTCCTAGTGGAAAATTTAGCGAAGAAAAACATAATACATGTTTGTGACATACCACATGGATATTCTCATGCAGCCCATCAAAATTCTGCAGCTCTCGTAAGCAAACTTCAAACGACGTTTGATTGACGTTTTCAAGCCAAAGGTTCGCAGCGTCGTGTTTGAAGGCGGCACTGATGTGTTCCGCTGTCACAATGACCGTGGGCACAGATGTGAACTTGTCCTTCAAAAAATGACATTGAAACAAAAATATCTATGAAAATGATTAGTCTAGTGATTGTAGCTCGTGTTTTCTTAGTCTAAACAATCAGATTCAAAAATTGAATAACTGACCAATTAGAATTAAGAGATGGGACAATATGAATTTAATTTGCATTATGATATTAATTTCTTGTGTTGTCTTTTATTCGTAGTTTTATTTTAAAATGCTTTTAAAAAGTAACTTGTGATTCTACTGAAACTTACTAAATCAAATTTCCAAACTATTTACTATTGAATGATGTCAGTTAAATTAGCATAGATTGTGAATCATATAGAACCATATAGGAGCATATAGGACTAAATGTTTCATTACCTTGGGCAATTTGACCGTTTTACATGTCGTTCCAGTCCACCACTCGTCCAATCTCGTTCGATCCGTCACGCCTCCATCTGGTGCACCCTGATAAGCAAACCAATCAAACGTTGCCTGCGCAACGCGAGGGCGCACACTTCGACCAGCCATTGTCATGCAGGCCGTGAATTCCTGGTAATTAACATTTTCTACCCAGGATGCCATTGCGTCGTGTACGTAGTCAAGGTTTGTGGTGTTGAAGTGGTTGACCGTCAGATGCACGTGGACTCGTTTGTCAGGATAGAATGCAAATGGCCTGAATCTGACTTCTTTGCACATTGTGCCATCGACTGGAGTCGAAGATAACGATGTCCTGCCTCTTTCAAGTGGAAAACCTGAATTGATAAAAAATACTGATTACCTTTTCGTGGGAGCTGCTATCTTTCTTACAAGTCACTACTCAGGGCTTGGTATGGGTATTTAATAGAGTTTTGTATTACATTTTCCTTGATGAAATAACTAAAAATACCTTGACAAAGGTGTTAGCGTAGGAGAAGGACAATATATCAAAATTGTGTTGAAGTAGACACTAAAAGGTACCAAATTTATATCGTTCATACAAGGAATCATTCTTTCCACTCAGCAATATATTGAAATACAAGTATTTCTAGTATTTGAAGTATCTTGTATCTTGTCTGTTATTTATGTAATCTAATGGAGTCAAACATACTGCTGTGATCACTGATAATTTTTTAGGGGGGAGAGGGTAGGGATGGCGATGATAAAGTCATAAATCTCTACCTGTACAGCTACCAGGATGATACAGCGTGTGATTGCTCTTCAACCTACACATCTCCAGCTCAAAAAAGCATTTGTTTTTGAAAGTTGTCCCATTGGATGAGCAGACTTGCTCTTCATACGAGGGACAGTCGTCCACGCACACACAACGAGCATCTTTCGGGGCAAAAGCCTTGCACACGGCAAAATAGTTACACGATACATTGATGCAAGGATCAAGGTCTGTAATTGAAAATAGAAAATCGAAAAAATTATACTTGAGAAAGAAAATAATGATAGCATTAGTTCTTAACCTCGAGATGTAATGGGAGCGCTGATTGGCAGGTTGCTGCGATTATTTCAGAGGACAGATACTACAGACTCTTGCAAAACCATCAACAAGTATTCATTATAAGCAAGGGACAGCCTGTTCTGTGATACGAGAATCCAAAGCGTAAAGCATTCCTATATGCTTGCTTCTTGTGTACTCTACACCTCCTGGGCGTACAGAGATACTGCTGCCTTTTTATATTTATTTACTTAATTATAAATGCTGTTACAACTGAAACTTTAATAGCTTACCTCCTTGTACGATATAGTCTAGGTTCATGATGCTGGTCTTTGATCGTCCATCTTTCAGCTCTCTTGCGCAAACTCTGAAGTACGTTTTTGTTATTTCCTTAAACAACAAGTAGTAAGAAAATATTAAGTACAACACTTCCCTGGATGCGGTACCATAATGTTTCTTTATACCTCAATCCAGACACTCATGGCTTTACACTCCTGTGCCACGGGTCTTGAATCATTGCTATAGTAACTAGCCGTTGTCACGACAACAGGTGGAGAGAAAAATTCGTTTTTAAAGTTTACGTTCTGCAAAAAAATGAAGTTAATGGCATTATTATGGAGGTCTCATTGCGCGAAAAGGTATGATTTTACATACAGCAAAATTTCTTTTTCAAGTTGCAAAATATAAGTTGGAAGTCATTGTTTATGCACCCACAAGACACGATAGGATAAAAACTTGTCATCGCTTTATCACCACCGCAAGTACAGCAGTGGCGCAGCTCAACGGGGTTAAACTAAAAGCATGTGATATTAATGGTCGCCTCTGGCAACCGCTATATACAGTCCATGTATGACCCCGAAGCACATCTCTAATCATTCACCTGCATCCTCCTCTAGTGTACATATGTTTCAAGATAATGAACGTGTTTGTACCGAAACTAGACCGCATTGGGAAAAGCTATAGTTGATTTGCCTTAGTCTTAATTGCAGGTGCCAGAGTTTCTGAGTGCAACTTTTCTTAATTCTGGCCTTGATAATCAATAGCCCTTAGTTTTTTCGTACCTTACAAAACGTATAGTCAATCTGCTGGACTGATGTACCTCTGGTATCAATGGTTATGTTGTTCGTTTCTGTCACATTCATTTTGGATGACATTTTTTGGTAAGCAATCCAGTTCTGAAAAATAAGTGAATGCATTTGTTAATCAGAACTCACTTACTTGTTCATCAGTATCTAATAGTGAATGATCCCACCCTCATTAGAGAGATTTTCATAAACCCGTGAAAAAATGTTAGTGCAATAATCATTAATACAATCTAGCATTTGTTATTAGTCATTATATTTTAAACACTGAAGTAATTAAGCACAGTCAATAAACTTTCACTCGGAATACTTAGTTGTCTCGCTAATAACTGCTATTACACATAAATATGCGTTAATAGAAGTTAATAGCTAAATTGTGTTTCACGGGTTTATCGAAATTACTCTAATTAACACTGATTACAACGACCATAAGACTATAACCTTTTCATTAACTAGCTGAATCACAAAGAAAGCCTTTGGGCTGGGCTACTTTTTTCCCCTGCATCCTAAGTACTCTCTCTCACCGACGCACCGTTTAGAAATACAGACTACAATATGCATTTAAACTTTATGTTGGGAATTCTTTCAGAGTTGACCATTTCCGTCAGGCGGACAGAGAATGGAGTACCATCTCTCCCCAACGCAACCTTTCCTTACCTTACCCGACCTGCACTTACGACTTTAAGTTGACGGCCACACACAACAAAATGGAGTACCCTTTTCTCCTTCACTCATCCCAAAACCACACTTAGAAATATAGGCGCCTATGATGACTCTTGTGCCATGCGCACTTATGAGTTTCAATGTAGTTTTAAAGCTGATTATCGACAAAAGGTGACCGTTTCTCTTAAACACGCAGAAAATGGAGTGCTATTCCACCCAAACCCCACTTAGAAATACAGCCTAGTTACTCACAAGATGGTCATTCCCTAATGTACTTACTACTTTTAGCTGGCTATGCACTCCATCAAAGCTGACCATTTCTCTCAAACATACAGAATAGGCTCCTCCTATCTTATTTTTGGTGACCCAGACATTCATGGCATCTTGTCTTGTACTTGAATCTGGCGCCACCACAGTAGCGAACACTTGGGGAGGTTTCAGATACAACTGGACAAGAAAACTTTATATTTAGTTTTTTTACAATAACTTGCAAATTTCTTGCGCGCTGATTGTTTATTTTTTATCATCAATAAGAGGACAGACAGATAAAGCTGACGTCAACGAGTGCGCGCTCTTTCCTTTGATTGGTTTGATCATTAAAAACGAGAAGTTTTTGTTATAGTAAAAAATAAATTGACATCAGTTTAGGTGGAAGTAATATTTTCCCCTTTCAGAGCACTTGTTATTTTCCCGAGTATTATTTCTTTGTTTAATGTTGGCGCATCAGAAAAGATGCATGTCAAAAATATATATGTAGGTCTCAAGATCTCGATTAATAATAATAATTATTAATAATTAATTGATTTGTGCGCAAATATCAATAACAAATTAAATTTTCAAATGCGCATTAAGAATAACAAGAAACAACTCTGAGAAAAAAATGGATTCTAAATGATGTTGGAAGTAGTAGATGTTTCGAAGCAAAAACTATTTTCCTTTTCGATTATAACTTGTTGATTTACTTACCAATTGTGTTGGCACCGCCTTACATTGAGTTCCAGATCCCAACTGATCAAAGGTAATTGAACCGTGCTGAAGCCCAACGACTGTTCCTTGTACTGCTATCCAGTTGACAACGCCAGTCCCATTGGATCCAACACCAGATTCCCGAACACACACCCTGAAACCGCGTGATGTTACCTGTTTGACCCACAATGCCGCAGGGTCGTGCACACTGCGTAATAGATCTGAGTGGCTGAGAGATGTAATGACTCTGATGTCTTGGTTGGGTTTGAAACGAGATACAAACAAGACATCGGTACATCCAGGATCATTTGGTAGGGTATTGTTGAGGTATGCCTTACCAGAGTCAAACACAGATCCTAAATACAACAAGTAAGTAAAACATTACTTTCATCTGTGTTGTTCAATAGCTTTGGTTCAACAGATAATTTTACAATAACTTACAAATTTCTCGCGCGCTGATTGGTTATTTTTTATCACCAATAAGAGGACAGACAGATGAAGTAGTGTACGTCTACGCCTTGTGGATCCACACTACTTTGACAATGTGATGACGCAATTTATCGTCAATAAGAGGACAGACACATAAAAAACTGATGTCTATTTGTAATATTCTAAGTTATATTAGCTTAAAAGAGCTCTAGCACTTGGGAATAAAGTATGGGGCCAACTTATGACATGAATAGTTTTCGATGTAGGGCTTAAGTTTGAGCTGAGTGGAATCTTGCATTGCATATACGTATTAAGCTTATAATAACACGTTATTTCCTTAAATTTGAACTATAGGTTCCCTTATTGATAGATACCTACCTCTAATACAAGGAATTAAAAGCAATAGAGATACAAGAGTGCAAGCAGCAAACATCTTGGGCACTTTATAAACACATCCTCAGACACTGACTTAGATATGACCTAGTTGAGGTTGCCTTTCCGACTGACTTGAAAGTCTGAGAACCTTTTCTTATAGGAATATTCTTTTTTTTACATCGGATCATTAACTGTCAGTCTTGCATCCGTGATTCCAATCTCTGTTGCACTTTACAGTGCCTTTTTGACTCCATTATTTGTGGACTGTTTGCTCAAAATTCACAAAATACGACCCACAGTATAACAAATAAAGACGTATGTAGTATAGTTGAAAATTTGAATTACATTTGTACTTTATTCAATGCAGAAAAATGGCGTTACAAACGATAAAACTTAACAGACTTTTTATGTTTGGTTTCGTGAATATAACTGAACTTAAATTTATCTGAAAGCTATAGAAACAATGGATGTAGCTGCTGTTTGCAATGAACTATAACCAAAGTTTTTTCATTGCCTTTAACATCCACGATGTTGCCTATGAATCTATGTACAGAACTATCTTTATATCTTAGGTGAACTAAATCTTCTCTTCAAGTTATTTTTTCATTGACATTTGTTTTCATCGGTCTTTTTATCAAATATTTCTTAACTTATCTTTGATCAATGTTTAGTAGACTTATAACTAGTCGATGCTGACATGACTGCATGAGTCGTCATTCGTCAGTTCTTTGAGGTCAATAGTCTTTATTAGGTAAGTAATAGGATAATTGGAATTCCCCATGCAAGCAAAAAGTATTTCAGTTTAACTGAAAGCTGTATTTGAGACAATGACGGTCGATTCTGTTTGGCAATATTCTATGGTCAAAAGTTTTTTTATTGCCTTTAACATTACTATGTTGGCCACGCTGTAGACAATTAATATTTTTATATCTTTGGTAAGTTAATCTTTTTTTCTAGTCTCTTTTTCCCCATTACCAATTGGTTACCATAACCTTAATAACAATATTTCCTTATCTTCTCTTATTTTCCTTATCATGTTTAATTGTCTATTTATATAACGTTAACTTGAACTAGTTATTGCTGATGCGTGCACAGGGAGCTAACCCTTAAAATCGAATCGTGTGTCGTTCTTAAAGGACTTGATGGTCTTCTAAGTAATTAGGTTGAATGCATTATTCACCTAAAAATACAATGGTTAAATCTCGTGGTGCGCCTTCTTTACTTTACTTTTGTTTCTCAGCTCGAATACTGTGTTGTTCATTAAGTACGACGCAGTAAGACATTCTCGTTGTTATATTCTTTGGGGGGAGGGAGCGAAGAGGAGGGGATGTTTTAATCTTTTTACATGATGCTATATCTAGTTTACTTTTCCAAGTTCTTTACAGCTTTTAGCCAATGGAAATCACCTTGTGGTAATGATTCTTCTAGGGGATATTTTCCATATTATTTCTACAGAGCCAGAACAATATTGGTTGTAACATTTTTTTGGGGGAGGGGAGGGCAAGTACTTTTGCAAAAATCGATACAGAATAATTTTCTACTGAGATATTTCATAATATTATTACTACATATTTATAATATGTACTGCAATAGTTACTGCACGACACGTTTCAAAAGGTGTGAAAAAATTGCAAATCGGTCAAAGCCATGGGCTATAGCCATGCTTTTTACCTTAAAATGGCCCAAACATGACCTATATATTTTGCATCTTATTCATAAACAATGCATGCAAATTCAAAAGGTATGAAAATTGTCGAATATCGGTCAAAACCATGTGCTATAGCCCATGCTTTTTGCCTGAAAATGGCCAAAAATGACCTATTTTGCATTCTTCATAAATAATGCACATAACTGGGATGTCTGTGGCCCACTACTCTCATTCCCAGTCTTCTCTCTTCTCCTCGCATTGCAAAACGTAATATTTTAATTTACAAGCAACAGGAATAAAACAAAGGTAATCTCAAAACCTTGGAAAAATATTGCCAACTACGTCTTTCCCACACTGAGCATCTTTGTGGAAACGTTTCCAGGTATATGATGATCATTTCATTTTAAAATGTTTGAAAAATGTACACAACCATCTAATAACACGATATATAGCCCCATAAGACGATACATAGCCCAATAAGACGGTATATAGCCCAATAACATGATGCGAAGCCCAATAACACGATAGATAGCCCAATAAGACGATATAGCCCAATAACACGATATATAGCCCAATAAGACAAAATAGCCCAATAAGACGATATATAGCCCAATAATACGATATATAGCCCAATAAGACGATATAGCCCAATAAGACCATATATAGCCCAATAACATTATATATAGTCCAATAACACGATATATAGCCCAATAACATGATACATAGCCCAACAACATGATACATAGCCCAATAAGACGATGCATAGCCCAATAAGACGATATATAGCCCAATAAGACGATACATAGCCCAATAAGACGATACATAGCCCAATAAGATGATATATAGCCCAATAGGACGATATATAGCCCAATAAGATGATATATACCCCAATAAGACGATATATACCCCAATAAGATGATATATAGCCCAATAAGACGATATATAGCCCAATAAGACGATATATAGCCTAATAACATGATACATAGCCCAATAAGACGATATATAGCCCAATAAGATGATACATAGCCCAATAAGACGATATATAGCCCAATAAGACGATATATAGCCCAATAAGACGATATATAGCCCAATAAGACGATATATAGCCCAATAAGATGATACATAGCCCAATGACACGTATAGCCCAATAACATGATACATAGCCCAATAAGATGATATATAGCCCAATAAGATGATACATAGCCAAATAAGACGATTTTTATTTATTTTTTGTTTGTGTTTTGTTTTGTTGTTGTTTTTTTTTGGGGGGGAGGGGTTATATAGCAACTAAGAAGCTCAAAATAACTTGGATCCTTGCCGCTTTTGTGAACCTTTCATTCCAAACAACGAGCAATATTTATTTCTGAATTACTGCTAGTCGTTTCAATAGCTGGTTTTCGACAATTCTTCCTATATTAATGGCAATAATTACTTGTACAAACAGCAAAAGGGTTAATTTAAACGATGGAAATTAAGTTTTGGCTCTTTATTTGCAATACTTTAAGCGATCATAACATATTAAAGAATTAAATCACTCAGAAAGACTTAATACGCGCATGCGCAGCTTTTTCGGATGGAAACAACTAAAAAATCACATAAATTGCGCTTTGCTTTCTTCAATAATAATTTCATCTGCATTTTTTTCTTACCATTACAACCCATGAATTACTATTAAAAAACCACATTATTTCCGCTTTGCTTTCTTCAAAACATTTTTCTATTTGATGCGCACTTTTAGTATTTTTATCATAGTAGGATGACTTCACGTAGCTTTTACTTCAAAAAATCACATTTGCGCTTTGCTTTATTTCTATATTTTTTGGTTTATCAGATTGTTTGTGTATCATTTAACACTTTGCATTTCTCTAAAAGTCTACTATTTCATCAGATTGTGTACGCATTTTTAGTAGATTTTTCTTACGCAACCTCAAGACTTTTCATTCGCGTATCACTTTACGTAGTATTTGCGCTTTTCTTTCTTTGCCAAATATATCATTAAAAAATTCATATTGGCTTTAAAAAAAAACGAGAAAAAAATTTAAAAATTGTGAAAAAAAAGTAAAAAATACCTATAAATTTTGAAAAAATAGTCTTTTTGTGATTTTTTTTTTTGCTCAAAAGTTCAAACCTACCCTCCCCTTAAGAAAAGTACTCCTGAACAAAGAGTTCAGGAGTACCCCTTAAAGGATTTGGAATAGGAGGAACTAAAGACCTCGAGGACAGTCCACTTCAATTGGATTTAAGACATAGGTGTTGCTTGTCATAAAAGACTAGTACAAAATATTAAGGCATAAAACTGGTGTCCCTTCTCCACTAATTTATGAAATGGTTTACTGAAGTGTAGCACCAGTTTTATGCCTTATATCATAAATAAGGTAATGCCAGCTAAGAAATGGAACTTCAAGTGCAACAATTCACAATTTAGTCAAAACTTGTCCAAATTCAGATATTTTTTTTTGGAGGAATAGGGACGAATCTGTTCCATGTCTCAGCTACATGAGCCTTACTAGTACTAGCAGAACACATTCTTGTACGGGTGTGGTAAACCATGGCAAAGGAAATGTTTTTGAGAATTAGCTTAAGTGGCGGATCCTGGGGGGTCGAAGGTGTCCACGGAACTGTCCTTGAAGGTTTGATCTTTTAGGTAATAGAAATATGTCTTTTTAAATTTTGCTTAAAAGTATCCACAAAGATAATGTTGAACACGAAATGATAGATATTTGCTTTTATAATGTTTAATTTACCTTTAAGTTCCGTTACTAGATAGTAAATTAGGTGATTAGAGCCAATTTTTTGTCAAACATGGACTAAACAAAAGAGAATTATGCACAGTTTAAAGTGCACATGAACCCTTCGACAATGCTTTCAGTACTGATTCTACACGAAGTAAATAGTTGAATGGTAAAATATTTCTTGATTTGAGTGATGCGTTTCTAAGTTATGAAGGTTTATACTTCCAATATGCTAATGAGTGTGACGTCTATTAAGGCTTAATCAAATATACAAAATCGAACTGGTTCATAGAAACAGTATTTAAAAAGCATCATTATTTTACTCATGGTTTACATGAAAGCTATTTACAATTTTTATTTTCAAAATGGCCAGCATTTAGTATTACTAGTTACAACAAAAACACTCAAATACCTTACCTGACGTCATCATCATTAACATATTGGAAGTATAAACCTTCATAACTTAAAGACGCATCACTCAAATCAAGAAATATTTTACCAATCAACTATTTACTTTATGTAGAATCAGTACTGAAAGTATTGTCGAAGGGTTCATGTGCACTTTAAGAAACGGAACCCCCCTTTGAAAAATCCTGGATCCGCCACTGAGTTTTTCACAATAAGGATTGATGTTATGAATTTAACCGATTGGGCCTGTGAACTGTCCATGCCATGTTTTAACCACCAACCATACAGGCATTTACATCAAGAGTGACAAATGGTCTTTTGAATCCAATCAACTCAAGCGAAAAAATCAAAAAAATCAAAATTAAAATTAGGATTTGGTTACAGGCACTACACAAATTGAATCCAATCATCTTAAGTGAAAATATCAGATAAATGTAAATGATAGTTAAAATTGGAATTTTGTTATCTAGAGCACTACACGAATTAATACATCTTCATTGATTACCAGTTGAAAGGCAATATAAAAAAATTAGAAGGAACTTCAGTATTAATTTGGAACCAGGATATGAAAAGTAAGTTGATATAAGCCAGTATTCAAAAGAATTGCAATCATATTTTACGACCATTTGCCATATCTTGTGTAACTTTTACTCAAGCAACACCTATCTCAGACTACGTTATGAGCACACCAAGCCCTATGGGATAATCAGCAAGTCACTGAATAGTATAGAATTTGCTTTTCCTTTTTTCCCCCGTTATTTTCTGTGTATTTAAGTACCAATTGCAATATGATTTTTAAAGAGAATATCAGATAGATGACAAAGTTTAATGAAATCTTATATCAACAACAGCCAAAAGTACTTAAATGATAAGCAAAACATATTGTGGAGTCACCATAACAGTTTGATCTTAGTAAATCTCAAAATACTTTCAATAAGGCTAAGCTGAATGAAAAAAAATGATTTGTTCCTCAATTTGAGTTGATTGTCAAAACACAAAAGGTTTTATAATATTAGTAGGTTTGATATGGCAAAGCTGTCAACAAAATAGACAAGTTTAGTTTAGGCATAACGTTTCCCTACTTCAAAGATGTCATTTGAAATAGGAAACAAAATCAGTCTATTAAATATTCCAGTTCAATTTCGTACACAGTGCATCTATCTGACCTTTGGTGTGCTCACTTGCAGTCATTAAGTTAAAGTTTCACCACTTTAAGAATAAATGAAATTGTTTCAAAGGTTATAGCAACCTTAACTTAATTAACAGAAATAATTTTGAAATTGCATGTTTCAACCAATATCCTCTATGAAATTTAAATATAATCAAATTTAAATATAAATTTTAATATAAGAATTGGAACTGGCAATAAGGTGTATACAGTGTATACTGTATGTATACGACTAGAAAAATATCAATATTTATACCAATATTATGCAAATAAAATGGTTTGTTATTAAGCAAATAATATGGTTGAGCAGTGTAAGAGGATGTTAGCAGAAAACAACAAAACTGAATGCTGGTAAATCATGCACTTGACTTACCGTGTGGAGGGACAGAAGCCAGGAACATGGCAGCCAGATAAATATTCTATCATATAACATATCAAAAACAAATGAATCAAATACTTTCAAATACTAAACATTTAGTAGACCCTTACTATAAAAACATGGTGCAAAAAAAAGAGAGAGAGAGAGAAAAAAGAAAAAAGAAAAAAAAGGGGGGGGGGGGAAAGGGAAAAGAAAAATGAAAAACAAATACAAAAAAAAAGAAAAAAAGTCCAAAATGGAGGCCAAATTCAGATGAGATTATGATAATGTAAAAAAATATGTTTTTGGTCGATGTGAATAGAGTAACTGAAGATACACCTGTAGGTTAGTAGGGTTCTACCATATCACCAGAAAGGCATTAGAGAGTTGAAATATGTAAAAAAATATACCCATATGCTCCGGCAAATTCAGATATGCAAATTAGGAGTTTTGGTACATCATTTGGAATTTGGAATTTCAAGATAGCAGTTTCTCTCACTAATTAAAATTCTTGATGAATTTCCTGATTTTCAGAGGAGATTTACTGAATCTTTCAATCATTCAAACATTTATTGAATCATTGTATTCTGTTCTAGGCTTTCCGCAAATCATTAGATTAATTTTATTGTATGGTAATGTATTTGGAAATTTGATTAAATTTTAAAAAAAATAAAAAAAATTGGAATATCTGTTTTTAATTTACTGTAGGTTTGAGAATTTTTGAAAAGAACATGATTTACTGGAAGGAAATTTAAGAAAAAAGTTGCATTTCTGTAGCATCACACAAAATAAAAGCATGGCTGTTACACGTTTCGACCCCCTTATGACTATTTGATATCCTCAAATGCATCAATGAATGTGGCTGGCAATGATTATGACGTACAGTATCCTCTTACTAAGCCAAAATTAAATCAAAATTTAAAAGAAACATAATGAAATGAATAATCAATTGAATTTGACAAGCAAAAAAATATTGGTTATCAAAGGAATTTATTGAAGTGAAAGGATACTGGACCAATTGACCTAATTCACTATGACGTCACTGCTTGTTTATGTCGGGGATAGAATCGCCAAATCCAATAGAAAATTCAACTAAATTTGCTCCTAGCGAAACAGTTTTATCTAAAATGGCCTGGTTTTCAGATATAATATGTGTTAATATGTACTAAAATATATTCTGAGCGTTTGCTGGCTATTCTACTTTTCTTTGTGGAATGATACCGGATTTAGAACAATTTTCGGTTAGTTTGCGTTGATTTGACCCCGTCCGACGACCATGATCCTTTGCGTTTAAACAATAGATTGTTGAATATTGTTTTGATGTGACGTCATAGTGAAGTAGGGCAATTGAAAACAAAGTCAACAATAAATTCAATGCAAAATGTCAATGAAGCAGTTTGTTATGAAAAAGCTTTTTTCACAATTCTGTGCATCAACAGGGTCCAATGGCTTGATATATTTTTTAGATAACTCATTATGGAATTTTGTGTGAAACAACTACAGTAGCTGAAATGATTTTTTTTCTTGACCAGAATAAATATTTTATAAAATAAATTCATGAATGTACATTGAAATAGAAATTTTGAAAGAAAAAAATTGTACAAAATTTTGAAAAAACCTTTTTCATGAATCAATATTCACATAAATAATATCATCATTCAGTGTCAAAATCAATGTAAATGAAAACAACAGCAAAATCAAAAAGAATTGGGGGGGGGGATGTGAGTACAATAAATTATAAAAAATATGTCAATGAATAGTTCCAATTAGAGTCGGCTCCAAGCCAGCCAGCCAGCCAGTCAATAGTTTCAGCATATGTGCATAATTTACCAGCATTTAGTGAATTAACAAAATAAAAATAAAAGGATGTGATCACTTTTCATTTGTAATAAAAAGTTCACACAACCTTTACTATAGTGTGTTCTAAGTTCTTAAAGTGGTGAAAAATTCTACATGCAATAATTTCTTATCATATGTAGATATTATTATAAGTATTCACCTTTTATGAAGTGAATTTCAGTAACTGGCTTACCAAGAATTGTCAAGGTAAATACTAACCAAAATTCACTTCATCCGAGGTGAATACATAATATATAGTAGATGATTACGCAGGTAAACATATACTGGAATGTGCAACAGTATCAAATTCACCTGCATAATTTTACTAAATATCTATCGTTAACTCCAGCTAGTCTCCCTAGTAGAGATGAATCTGTGACCAACTAAAAAAGAGAAAAAAGTGTCAGTATGATGGTCTTACAATCAGAGATAAGCAACAAATACCAAGTGCTGCAAAAATCAACAACACCCCTTGGCCTCACCCATTTGTTTTCTTTTTCTGGGGATGGGAAAGTGGTGTATTTTTTATTATTAATAGCGCAGCACAACCGTGATGTCATAAAAACAAAAACAAAGACAAAATTCGGACAAACAAACTTACAAGTTTACTTTCAGCAGATAATTTTCACAGTTGATCTTAGTTTACATGGGTTATTATTGTAACTTTAAGTAAAAATGATAAAATCGATTCGTATAATCCTCATAGCGGTTAAACAGAATGCAATGTTTGTTCGAATCTTTAAGCTATTTTTAGAATCAGTGCACTGCACCATTGACTACTTGATCCAATTGTTTTCTGTATTTTATTTTCAACCAAAAGTGATACAATGCCAAAAGCCTATCAGGGTGAAAAAAGGACTAAAGTCCAAAATAAGATTGGTAAAAATCTGCTACTAAATTTGGAGAAAAAGATAATTCTCTCATGCTTAAATATTTTTCTAAAATTCATAATTTGTAAATTTGATTCCGCAATCTGATTTTTTATCTCAAAAACGAACTTCATGAGCAGGAACATTACAGGGTCTTATGTGCCTTATTTGAGAAAGGAAACATTCTATTATTTCAGAAAATCTGATTAAACAATGCTTATCATTTGAATGACAAACTTCAATAATCCCTTTAAGATTTACTGCTTGTGTGAGTTCAATCTCAATCAAGTCAACTGGACATAATCAAGTAACTTACTGTAAAATGGCTCAAAGGATGATAAACTTATTAAAAAAAATAATGACAGGATTTGTGCTAAGGAATGCACTAAAAAATTCAAGGACTATTCAAGGAACAAAAAATGATTTTTCAAGAAACATGTTCAGATAACTAAACCATGGTTTTACAGTGCTTGCACATGGCCCACTTTTCAAGTCATTTCCAGTACCCCTCATAAGAGGGAAGTAACACCTGTTTGATACTGTACATAATGTATGTTGTGCGTAGTTGTAGGCCGATCGATATGGAAACATACAAGTAACAAGAAACTTTGATGACAAGATCTATTTTAGAACCATGCAAGCAACAATCAAAGCACAAGCAATGATCAAAGCAGAAATTCAAGCAGTTCTGCTAAAATTATAAAATTCAAGAGTTGTTTGAGTATTCTTGAAAATGTTTATTGAATTCAAAGAGTTTTCAAGAGGTTTAAAGAGTAGCATGAACCAAGTTCATGGTCATTAAAAGTAAAAAAAGTCCAAGGTCATTAAAAGTAAAAAATTCAAATTTGATGGCTTGGGGTTGTTGATTTACTGCACCATTGGTACTTTAGGGTAATGCCTCAAGAATATTTTTAACTATTAACTATTCCCTCGCCTAATAAAAAAATAACTTTATATTTGTAACGAAACTAAAAATTTTTGGGAAGATTGGTTTTTATTGGGGGGGGGCAGGCTTTTGTGGAGAGTGAAACATTTTATTTTGATGGGAGCTGTTTTCTTATTAACTTAATAGGATGGTCATGAATTTATTAACAAGTGAAGGGGGAGGGGAGGGGCTACAATCATTACAACTACAGCCCGACCCACCCCCCTCCCCAAATAAATAACGTACTTTCCTTATTACAGTGATTTATAAGCTTGAATTAGGTTTCTGTTAAAAAGACCAAAACACCACAGAAAGCCGTAAAATTATTATATTTTCCTTTCTAAATGAGTTCAAAGGACTGCTGAAAGTGGAACAATACCTTTTCGAAGTATTTGGCTGAGGTTGAAGCCTGTTAATGGTGTACAGTACCTGCAAAAACCGAAACGGAGTTTAGAATATAAGGCCTATTCAATGGATAAAAAGACCTAAAAAACATCATATAAATCACTAAAGGCAGAGAAGTTAAAATTATCTTAGTACCTATATGGTTTAATAAAGACTAGAAGGCTCTCTTACCGTGTGAATGTTGAGTTTTGTGTCTTTATTTTCCTCCCTCCTTCGCACGCCATGTTCTCCTTCTTGTCAATAAGTCCCCAAAGCATTATGGGTACACGTGCCTGAAAAGCCACAGGGAACCCACCTGCAGCATTAGATCATATCAATAAAACGTATTCAGGGATTATATTTATCACCTTTTTTAGTTACTTTAGATTAGAATTGTTCATGTTTAGCATCCGTGTTTAGTAGTACGCCCGTCCGTCCTTTCGTACATTACTTTATTCATTGATCCGTAAATTCATTGATGAATGCGCCTTTCTATTTCCTTCCTTCCTTCCTTCCTTCCTTCCTTCCTTCCTTCCTTCCTTCCTTCCTTCCTTCCTCATTCATCTGACATGAAGCAATAAACGAGTTTGAATGCATAAGAAAGAAAGGCCTGTTATATCATATGATTCATCGATAAATTCGTTAACAATATATATACATTTGACATTATATGAATGGTCAGTCCTGATCTCTGCTTAAGTATTGTGATACTTATTCACTGTTTTATAATCAAAATTATTGTTATTTGCCTGTAGTTCAAAGAGTTCTAGACGACAGCACCGGCACTAATGAGTCTCGATAGCGGCAGCAAAAACAGATACCAATTCTGGAAATATCCCTAAAACGGGTAATCCACAACCGGCAGAACGAAGCCTGGGAGTGGATGAACAAACAATGAATGGTGAGATAAAACAAAGAACGCAGCTCACATGTAGAACAATACGCATTGTTCACCATAATCCATGCTTTCTTTGTTTTTGTTATTTTGTCCAATCCCAAGCTTCGTTCAGTACCAGTGGACACCGACCCCCTAAAACAGTAGACGGCTTTCGTACTTACTGTACTCCTTTGGCTCTGTTACTCTTAATATAAGTAGAGATTGCTTTGCAATAATATGACCATCGAAAATGACTATCGAAATTTTTATTTTTAATCAAAAATTATCGATTGTGGTTCAGTCTGCTATTTATTGATATTTTTAAAATCACTAGCTGTGCAAAAAAAGGCGAAACCATTTTGCAAAATGAAATCAAAAACATTTTGATCAAAAATTTTTTTGATGTTGATATACTATTAGTAAAAGAAACCTGATCAAATGAGTTTCCAGGACTGCCCCATCGCGGCAAAAAAATGAAGGCTTCAGTTTAGAATTTATACGGTATTTGTAAATTTTATTTAATTTTCGCAAAAATATAACGTAAAACGTCATGCTGTTTCTTTCTTTCTTCAGTTCCTTTCTTTCTTTCTTTCTTTTTTTTTCTTTCTTTCTTTCTTTCTTTCATTCTTTTTTGGTTTAGTTTGGTTTTTTAAAATCTTGATTTTGAACTGCGTTTGCACTCGTGATATTTTTTTCTTAAACTGCACTCGAACCCATTCCATTTGCTATACAATGACACCTGTTTCAAGAGTTCTCAGTTGGATAGCGGAGTCTCACACTGCATGACTCATATGGACAGAGATTTTGGACAATAAAAAACATACGTTGTTTGTTTGTTGACTGCCTAGAGACAAAAAACCTCTATTTTCAAATCCGAGACTGGTTAAGAACCATTCAAAAAAAAATTTCCCACGCTATATTTGGTCATCGGGGGGTAGAAGTGCTTGGTGATGTTTTCAGGTACTCACGTTTGAATAACAAGGAACGTAAGCACAGACGTTCAGCTCACAACCTGTGAATAAAACGTACGCTGGATGATATAACGGAATGTTTAGTTTGTATTATTATACAACCCTTGCACTAAATCCCTACCTGAGGATCAAAACAATTGAATATATTAACATCATAAAAGATTTCGATTCTCAAGAGAAGTGAATTCTTTTATTTTGACCCCAGATTGAGCTGTTTTGACGTCACATGCAAGGGGTCTATTGTCCATTCATTATTGAAAACAGCTCACATTGACCTTTGAAAAATTTCTTCTGCGTGTGGGCTCTCTCTCACAAATTCTCCCTCACTCATTTCTATTTCTTCCTTTCTAGATCTTTTTCTCTCCCTCCAGTACAAGAAACAGAAAAATAAAATAACAAGCTGTAAATTTGAAACTGCGTAATTTTGCTTTTAAAGTTTCTCTGACAGATATATAAAAAAATAATAATAAGTGTACCAATGGCATATAATGACAGGTCAAAATAAATAATAACTGCATCAATAACACTATTGTGTCGTTCACATACGCCCTCTATATTATTATGCAAAAGCCCTTTAGCTATATGCACCTGCTCAGAAGACTAGTTACGCAACATTAATATGTTAAAACAGTCTTGGAAGAACACTTGAGTGCGAGGAAAAAAGAAGATGTCCCAGTTCGCTATTCGATCAAATTTATAGAATGACGGGGGTCATACCTTGCCTGGCGTTAGTCCTCGCGTGTACCATACACTACATCAGTGCATCAGCCAGTGACTACTATAGGGAGTTCTCGTTCTATAACAAACCCGATCATATTCTCTCCATACCATCTGGTTTGGTGAATGCCACAGAAATGACGACCAAAGTTACCGATAAAATGGCTTGTATCTTCGCTTGTACAAAGAGCAGGCCTTGGTGTGGATCAGTCAACTTTAAGATCCAGCGTGAGAATGACGGCCTTCACATTTGTGAGCTTCTTTCTACCGACATGTACACCAAGCTCAGTTACTTGAAGCCAGCACAAGGATTCGCTCATCTTAGCATTAAGGTAGGTACGACTCAATATTGGTACCCAGCACAAGGATTCACTCATCTTGGCATCAGGGTAGGTACGACTCAATATTGCATCCCAGCACAAGGATTCACTCATCTTAGCATCAGGGTAGGTACGACTCAATATTGCATCCCAGCACAAGGATTCACTCATCTTAGCATCAGGGTAGGTACGACTCAATATTGCATTCCAGCTCAAGGATTTACTTATCTTGTCAGTCAAAATAAATTGATCCAAACTCCATTGATCAAAAAAGAGGTCAGTTCTGATTATCCCATTTTTCTATGTAGAACAAGTGCGAGAATCCATGTCTGAACAATGGATTGTGTTCTCCCGACTACGACAATGACGAATATCATTGCGTATGTAATGCAACAAAAGGAAAAGACTGCGAAATTTGTGAGTATAAAAATATTGTTGAATTGCAAGCGGATTGGTGAAAAGGATCCAGACAAATATAATAATAATAATAATAATAATAATATTTATTTATAAAGCGCAAATACAAATCTGTTCTAAGCGCTAGTAAACAAACGACAAAGACAACGACAAAATAAAATTATTTACAAAGAATATGCTAATTTGAAGAGATAAGTTTTAAGTTCAGTTTTGAATGAGGCAAGACTTGATGCATTTCGGAGAGATATTGGAAGTGAGTTCCAGAGTTCAGGAGCAGCCACAGAGAAGGAGCGATGACCATAAGATTTAAGATTATAAGAATGTGCTGATAGAAGAACTTGTGATGCAGAACGAAGATTACGGTTCGGTTTATACACTGAAATGAGTTCCCGGATATAGATAGGAGATTGGCCATGAAGAGCTTTAAAAGTAAGTAATAGGATTTTATATTTGATTCTAGATTCAATTGGTAGCCAATGCAGATTAACGAGGATAGGTGTAATGTGGTCATGTTTATGGGAAAGAGTGATTATTCTGGCAGCAGCATTCTGTACAGATTGTAGTTTATCTAAGAGTTTGTTTGGTAAGCCAAAGAGCAGAGAGTTACAGTTGTCGAGTTTGGAGGATATGAACGCGTGGACGAGAGTTTCAGTTGTTTTCAAAGAGATGTATTTTCTTATTTTAGCAATGTTTCTGAGATGATAAAAAGAAGACTTGCAAATATTATTCACATGACGAACCAAAGTAAGATGCGTATCAAATATGACACCAATGTTCCGAGCATGCATTGAGGGCATTATCACATCAGAACCAAATTGAAGAGAAGGAAGAGTTAACTGTGGGCTGTGCTTTGAAGAAAATAACAGGAATTCAGTTTTGCCTTTATTTAGTTTCAATTTATTTGTAGTCATCCAAGCATCAATATCAGATAGACAGTTTTCAATCAGATTCATGGAATCATTAAGGGACAAATCATCATTACAGGAGAAAGGAATATATAATTGAGTGTCATCAGCATAAAGGTGGAAAGACATTCTGTGTATTCGGAGGATATCAGCTACTGGAGAAGTATAAAGGAGATACAACAAAGGACCAAGTACAGAACCTGAGGTACGCCACAATCAAGTTGAAGGGCTTCAGAAGAAAAATCATCAATGGAAACAAATTGAAAGCGATCAGTGAGGTAGGACTTAAACCATTGAAGAGCTATGCCAGAAATGCCAAATTTTGTATGGAGACGATCTAGAAGAATTTGATGATCAACTGTGTCAAATGCAGCAGATAGGTCCAAGAGTAGCATGGCAACACAAGAACGATTGTCAATGGAGTGGAGGATATCATTTTGTACTCGAAGAAGAGCAGTTTCACAGCTATGAAATGTTTTGTATGCAGACTGCAATGGTTCATGGAGATTGTTCAGAGACAGATAATCATTTAGCTGAAGGGAAACGACTTTTCCAATAATCTTGGAGATATTCTTTAAATTAGAGATAGGGCGATAATTTCCAAAAATTTCATGATCAAGAGATTTTTGGAAATTATCTATTATTTGCAAATCTACAAACGTACTCCGTATCCCGCCTTAGATATAAATAAAGGCTGCAACTTCTTGTTTGTCGTGCGTATGTTGCTGACCCCTGCGTTTGTGTTGAATTGGCCAATGCATTATATATATACATGGCTGTAAAAAATATGTTATTCACTAACTATTTTACGTCTGATTTAGTTTACAGTGATTGCTCAGAGCTACGTTCAGCTGGTTACACTGCAGATGGAGTCTATCAAATCGATCCTGATGGAAAAGGCTCCTTCCCAGCCTACTGCGACATGACAACAGATGGCGGAGGGTGGACTGTGTTTCAAAGACTCGACAACAATTTGGTGAGCTTTACCCGTGGGTGGCAAGACTACAAAACCGGTTTTGGTAACCTGAATGGTGAGTTTTGGTTGGGCCTTGAGAAAGTCTACCGACTGACCAAAAGACAAGTTACAAAACTGCGCATTGATCTGGAGGCTCCAACAGGGAACAAGGGATATGCTGTGTATTCTTCGTTCTCTATATCCGACGAGACTGATTTTTATCGCCTGAGTGCGAGCGGATACTCCGGTACTGCTGGAAATCCCCTCACAGCCCCTTCACATCCAAATTATGTCGCCAACAACAGGAGGTTTAGCACACCTGATAAGGATAACGATGCATGCCCATCATGTCATTGTGCTTCAAATGTGGGTTGGTGGTGGGGATGGTGCGGTGTCTCATGCCTAAATACGAAAACTTGGTCTACCTTTGGTCAAATCTTCAGGACCGAAATGAAGCTGAAATAAAGTAAGAATATAATTTATTCCTTTTTGTAGGTTTGATTTGCGATCAAATCTCATGTATATTTTTCTGCAAAAAAAAATAAATAAATAAATAAATTAAGAGATAATGTCCTAAACATTAACCTTGTTTGTCTATTTGTCTGTTTGTTTGTTTGTCTGTTTGTTTGTTTGTTTGTTTGTCTGTTTGTTTGTTTGTTTGTCTGTCTGTTTGTCTGTCTGTCGGTCTGTCTGTCGGTCTGTCTGTCGGTCTGACTGTCGGTCTGACTGTCCATCTGTTCGTTTGTTCGTTTGTTCGTTTGTTCGTTTGTTCGTTTGTTCGTTTGTTCGTTTGTTCGTTTGTTTGTTTGTAATTGCCTAAAAGGCAAAGAAAGTAGTGTAGGCATTCTTCAGCATGCTTCGAGTCCATCCCTTTCCTGAAATCCCCAACTGAACCATGCAGTCTAGTACGTCATGATGATCCATTTTCATGAAGTGATCCATCTAATTCAATCGTTAAACAAATTCAATACCAACTGTGAAGTAAAAACTTGGTGGCGTTATATATGAGAAAAGGAGTGTCAAAACGCTCATGAAGCCTGGTTTTATATGAGGTACTCCGCATATACAACGTTCTTTACTCTTATATATATAAATATCTTTTTCTATACTTTAGGGGATGACATACATTCTTCAGGATGTGTTTGCAGTATGAAACTCTCCTATCTCAAAGATGAAATTATTATTGGATTTGATTCAAGTTTGAGATAATGCAGAGACATTTCTGAATCAAATGAAATCCAGACCTCACTACCACAACCAAAGTTTTTAGAAGCACAAGAATCAATTATAGGCACCATATAATCTACGACTATCTTTGCGAAAGCACGTGATTAAATTAGGAGGCATACTGAAGCATGGATTATTGTACGTTGCTCTTCCCTGCATGAAAAGCCTCGTATAAAATTGTTATAGCTTATACTCATTAATTATTCATGAGCTCATCGACCAACCAGGGTTTCTTATTCGTACCACATGCAGTAGTTTGAAACCCCCATCAAAAACGACCATTTCAAAGTTCTAGTACTTTGAAATATTTCTAAGTCCTACTTCTCGGACTTTGAAATATTTCAAAGTACTAGAACTTTGAAATAAAATAAAAAAACATTACAACAAAAATTAGTAGTATAAGATGTCGTGTCAAATACTCGTCACTGTCATTCTATATTGGGGTTTCAAATTCCACGAGGATTTTGAAACCCCAATAGAATACAGCAACTCGTATTTGAACATTACATCTAAGGGCTTATAAGACGTTCGCAGGCAAATGCATTTACCATGTTTTTCCCCCCGCAAACTTTGCATGGTGAAATAATTCCTAATATACCTTAGGGACGTACATGATTATTTAAGGTTACCCCGACCAAATTAATATTAGTTGAGGTCATGAATGTCAGTTTTGACTTCATTTGCATTAAGAAGTGGTTAAGTCAGTGTTTAAAACTAATAGAGTAAGTTTATTAGAAATTTAACAAGGTTTAGGTCATATAATATTGTAGTCACAAAGCAAGTAAAATAACTCGAGATACAGGATCATTTTATCTAATATATTGAAGCATGAAACAGTTCTGGCAGTTGCCATATCACAAGTTCAAATAATCAGTTTAGTTTCTCAATTTATATCTATTTTAATGTAGTGTCCTATTTATCCGTTTGTTTCATTTTAAGTTCATTCCAGGACCTCTCTGAAAATCACAATGTGAGAGAGTTTTCTTGGAGCATATTTGATTTAATTATATGTGCAATAAATGATGGTAATTGAACTGAGTGGAGTGCAATTTGGTCTGAAATCAAACGCGCGATTACAAAATCGCACGACCGCGTAGCAGGAGTGCGATTTGTAATTGCAAGTTTGATTTCAGACTAAAATTGCACAACACGAAGTTCAATTACCACGTAATCATATCCTTTTTGTAATCATACACAAGAAAAAGACACAAGAAAAAGTGCCGAATAATCAATTTGATATAGTAGACCTAAATGCGAACAAAAAAAAAACATCTTAAAAAATTTTTTTTTTATGTTGATTTTTTTGTTTTATTTTGTTTTACTTTTTGTTTCAAAAAAATAATTTTTTAGGATGCGAATAAGATCTCCTAAGGATGCGATTTGGGAATTAATCGCACTCCCTTGAACCAATCAGATTGCAGGATTTGGTAGTGATTACAAAAAGGATATGATTAAGATTATTATCATCATCATCATCATCATCATTATCATTATCATTATCATTATCATCATTATTATTCATATTATCATTATCATTATTATTATTATTATTTTATTATTATTTATTATTATTATTGTTATTATTATTATTATTGTTATTATTATTATTATTATTATTATTATTTATTATTATTATTATTATTATTATTGTTATTATTCTATTATTATTCATATTATTATTATCATTATCATTATTATTATTATTGTAATCGACGGTTTCCAAAAGAATTAAAGCATGAAGATAAAATTGGTAGTGACATAGCAGTACGTCATAATTAGATATACATAGTTGCTGTTGTCTGCCGATATACCATACGGAAAAACATACGGTAAAAGCTGGTGGTTAGTTTGATTTAGAAATATTAACTTAGTGGACGAATTGATGATGTATATCAGCTGTCAGCGAAAGTAGGTTATAGACCATTTTCTCAAGGTTGCGTGCGCATCCAAATTTAAGGAACTTGACGGGCCACGATACCAGAACAGGAGCTTTATAATGAGAATTAACATACATTTCTATGAATTTCGTTTTACAATTTTGTGGTCCGTCAAGTTCGGTGCGCACGCAACCTTGAGAGAACGGTACCAACTCGAAGTAGTATAACCTGTCATATCGCATGCCGGGTATAAGAGTAGCACATCCTTTCACAAAGTTGTAAAAGTACCTAGAATAAGCAAGTTCCACCATTAAAGCTTACTGAAGGAAGATCCCGTTGTAACTAGTACCTAACAATGCCTTTCACAAACCTTCTCTCCATGTAAAAGTAGTTTTTTCAACTATTCACCTACTACGTCGAAACGTTTTCGATCCTTTTTCACTTGCGCTGAAAAAAAAACTGTGCTTGTCAACTGATATTTTACTTTGCCGTAAACGCGATGCTTTAACTTTCTATTATCATGAAAATGCCGGCGAACTTGAACTTATAACCACCTCATAGGGACTTTCGCAGGCAAATGCCTTCCCCATATTTTTTCCCTTTCAAATTTTGTAAGGTGAAATAAATACATATCTTCGTAGAAGTGGAAAAAGCACAGCGAAATAATTGTGGAGTGAGCAGCCATGGCATTTTCTCGTCGAAAATTGCTTGCTCTCAACCATGTCACAAGCATTAAAGTCATTTCTTCGTAGAAAAACTAAATGAATTACTAAAAGTTTCTTAAAACAACAGTCTAACAATTTTAGAATAATATTATGTGTAAATATTTATTATGACTACCTACGAATAACTTGTAGATTTTGGCTCGAAATTAAAACCAACAATGGAAGGATAACATTTGGAAACCGAGATGTTTTTCTCATTTTTTAAGCTCATACATAAAACCATTTTCTGAAATGGAACATTTTCTGATCACGCCTACGTAATTTATGAAGTCATATTTCATATTAAAAAATAAAAATAATAAAATAATAAAAAAAAGAGAAAACAGTTGCTTGCATTTTGTCGGTTTGGCCTAAAAATTAATTAGTTAATTTGTAGCTGAGATGAATTGAAACAACACAACACCTGCAACCTCGTAACATGAAAGATAATATTTACGAGTAGACGGAAGTTGACAAATAAATATATTTATATGATAAAGATCATAAGTTTAACCATGTGGATAAGGGAGGATGTCTATTTCCCGAGTTCGCTGAGCGGATTTCGAGTTTTAGGATTCGAATTTTATGGCCACTCAAATAAGAAAACATTTTGTGAAAAATGTTTTATATAAAGTTTATCCTTTTATGTAAAAAAACACACAACTGATACAAGATGCTATACAAATTTTTAAAAAAACGACTCTCTAGCCTCATAGATGCAGATGTTATTTGTATCGTTATGTTATTCCTATATCCACTAAACGTCAGTGGGGAAGGATAACAGTGCTGCACAAATAACGTCTGCAAAGGAGGCTTTAAAAACTGTCAAGCAACCAGATGATCATATTCACATGTCCCCTGGTTGGTCAGTTCTGCCATATGCTAATGATGTTACGTATGAGGAGGCATTTATGGTTATTTGTTGTTCCTTGTAATTCGAAACACCGGCTTCTATGTGAAACTAACCTGAAATCATTGATAAAAGAGCAATTAGGAAAACAATGACGGATTTTAAATTTAATTTATCTGTGCCAGTAATGTTTTGTATATATTAAATGATTACTCCTCATACGTCACGCATTAGCATATGGCATGGAAAAACCGTTATAACTTCAAGAAGCTACACTCAAACTATTAAATTTTTTTCGGGCTTTTTTAACATCTTACCCCATGTAGAATCAATACTGTGAATATTGTCAGAAGGGTGAAAGGCACTTTAACAAAATACTACGCATTTGATTTTATACTCTAACAGGTTTGGCATCCCATTTTAAAATACCTTTAAAATGTATTGCTGGAATTAGAAAGGGGTTGCTAATGGTTAGCGGAAACATGCAAGAATCTAAAAATCAAAATGAGCCATAATTCGCCGATTCCTAAAACTCGAATTCTAACTCGATCCTAACTCGAATCCCGACTCGGTTGTTAGTTTGTCTCTGGATAAGGTAAGCCTTACAACTCATATTATTATGGAATAACTACCTGCTTCAGAGTTAATAATCACCTGCTTCAGAGTTCGGCGAGAAACCTTAACAAGTTTACGGCCCTTAATCTACTGTACAGTAAACATAAATAAATAATAACCCGTGTATTAACTACATTATTGGCAATAACCCCTTGACATAATGATCACCTGCTTCAGAGTCAAAAGCTTTGACAAATAAAACAGCCTTGGAAGAATACTTGAGTGTCAGGAGAAATGAAGATGTCCTTTCGCTTGTCGATCACATCTGGAATTACGAGATGGGTTATACCTTGCCTGGCGTTAGTCCTCGCGTGTACCATACACTACATCAGTGCATCAGCCAGTGACTACTATAGGGAGTTCTCGTTCTATAACAAACCCGATCATATTCTCTCCATACCATCTGGTTTGGTGAGTGCCACAGAAATGACGACCAAAGTTACCGATAAAACGGCTTGTGTCTTTGCTTGTACAAGAAGCAGGCCTAGGTGTGGATCAGTCAACTTTAAGATCCAACCTGAGAATGACGGCCTTCACATTTGTGAGCTTCTTTCTACCGACATGTACACCAAGCCCAGCTACTTGAAGCCAGCACAAGGATTCACTCATCTTAGCATTAAGGTAAGTACGACTCAATATTGCATCCCAGCACAAGGACTCACTCATTTTAGTATATATTCAAGTTGTTTTTCTCTTATGTGCAGCGGTAATTAATCTAACTACTACATTAACTGCTTCTTATAAGTCAATCGCGTATGTAAAGCCGGGGCGAGGATAATGATAATATCAGGAAAGAGCGGGGCTGATTTTTGAATTTTATATTGCCGAATAATTCATTAACATCCAGGGTTGATATATATATATATTGACTCCTATTCTTTAAAATATATGTGACGTCCTCATTCATCCTCAAAAACGAAAAGAAAAGGAAGAGAGAATTTTTCAAAACGACTAATTGTAAAACATGAAAAATCAGGGGAAAAACAAGTAAAAATTTAATAAATTCTTAACAAATATCAAGGTTTCATATCATAAGTTAAACGAACTTTTTGCCATGAACTAGAAGGTTATTTATAGAGGAAATTACATGGGTGCGCGGAGATACGAATTTTATCTTCGAGTGTTGAGAATATTCAACACGAGAAGATAAAATGTATATCTCAAAGCGCCCATGTAATGTTCTGTTTATCAATATAGATATCGATGAAAGTTCCAATACAAACATATAAACTTGAACTATTCATTATTAATCGAACATCGTGAACATGTTCATACTATGAACAGAATTTGAAATCTTAAAGATATATAACACATACATACATACATACTTTATTGAACACATCCCCAAGGGGGCTTTTCAGCGCCAATTACAATATACAATTGATTAGCAATATAAAATCTAAGTTAAATATGTATATGTGTATATTAAAGAAAACTAAAACTAAAAGTAAAGTATAAAATGATCAAATGTTCAGTAAATGAAATATATTAACCTAGATAAAAATTTAAATTGAAAAACTTGATCATGAATTCCTAAATCTACGAAGAAGATTCGCTGTTAACTTACTCTTAAAACTACATCCTTAATTTAATTGATTGGTCTAGCTTATGGCATAGCGTAACTGCTCTATAATAAAATGTTCTCTGTCCAGCGCTTGATTTAAATAGAGGAATGTTTAACAGCTGGCAATTTCTAGTGATTTCGCTTACTTACGTCATTACGTGTTAAAAACTGGTTGTTGAGATATTTAGGGGCCAATCCAGAAATACATTTAAAAACTAAAATTGCGTCTCTATAATATAATTGGTCAACAACTGGTAGCCAATTTAAAGTCTTAAGGACAGGTGTAATATGATCATACTTCCGTTTATTGGAAACAACACTGGCGGCTAAATTCTGAACAGACTGTAATTTGTTTTGATTCTTTTTCGGATAGACCATACCGAACTGCAATTAATCAACTTAAGAGATTTTTGATCAAAAGCGTGCTTGCCTCTGTTTATCTGACAGAGGCACGAAATACAGGGCCGGGTTGTTCAAAGCCGCACTAACGCTAATCCAGGATTAACTCTATAGGTCTTATTAAGAGTTAACCCAGGATTAGCACTAATCGGGCTTTGAACTGGGCCCTGCAGGAGGACACAGTGTTAACAGTATGTTGATCATAAGACAGTTAAGGATCCAGGATCACACCAAGATCTCTCATGGATTTACTAGGAGTCAGTTCCTTATCAAAAAGCGATAAATTAAAGTTCTGAAGTTAGGACAACATCTGTCTGGTTCCAAAGATCATTAGTTAACTTAGTCTTGTCTGGATTAATTAAGTTGTCAAAGCACCAGTCCCTTATAGAAAGTAAATCTTCTTGCAAATTCGTCAATGCAGTGTCCTTTTTTGTGGTAGAGAAAGATAAATATAACTTTGTATTGTCGACGTAAGAGTCAACAGAGCAGTTCTTTATTGACGAAGGTAGAACGTTGACGTAGATATTGAACAGCATTGGTCCAAGGATGGACCCCTGTGGTACACCATAAAGAACTGGCAGAGGATCTGATATGCTTGAATTTATGCGCACCATTTGATATCTTGAGGAAAGATAACTCTGGAACCAAGAAATTGCCTGACTAGATAAGCCAACATTTTTTAATGAGCAGAGATTGGTTCAGACGATCAAAGGCTTTACTCATGTCCAAGAAAAGGGAGGCTGTAAGCTGCTTTTTTATATAATCGTTAGAATGGATTACGTTTCAGTGGAATGATTTTGTTTATTCCCACTTTGCATAACAGATAGTCGATTTCTCTTATATAATTAAACTTAAGCCTATTATTTCTTTAATGAAGACTCGGATCTATGCTCGGATCAAACAGTTCAATGATACAACAGTTTCTTGAAAAATCACTGTCTTGAGTTAGCCTTGCTAAATACGAACAAGAAAAATACGTAAGAGAATTTTAGAATTCACAATCTTTAAAAATAGATTTACCGTAATTATTGAAAAATGGCGTTCAAAACTCGACAAAACACCACAAGATGAGGACAGTTCGTAGTCTTTCCCCGTCTTTGTTCTTGCATTTCATAAAATGAAGAAAACAGGCAATTTATGATCAAAATTCTCGTTTGCATTTTTGACATTTTTGATTTGAGGATTGAAAGA
Source organism: Actinia tenebrosa (assembly GCF_029948245.1). Classification (NCBI taxonomy): domain Eukaryota; kingdom Metazoa; phylum Cnidaria; class Anthozoa; order Actiniaria; family Actiniidae; genus Actinia; species Actinia tenebrosa. The sequence continues at coordinate 17,741,346 of NW_028292569.1, forward strand.
AACCGTGAAGGCCTAAATGTGATTGGTTGATAAGAACGTAGTTATGGCAACGGAGATATGATATCTTCACTGAGTAGAATGTACGATATTTTAGAAAACCTTATAAGTCCTGATATTTCATCGGTATCTAAATAATAAAATATTCATAACCTTAGGGGTGGATCCAGGAATTGGTTAGGGGGTGTCCCAAGTAGGTCTCTTGAAAGATGACGTCACATCCAAGATGGTGGCTTCCTAACAATAAGCCCTTTGCAGCTAAGCAATCACGTGCTGATTAATTCAATGAGAGCAAATGAATGAACATCTTGATTCCCATGGGTGAACATACTGGTGAGCAAACAAACTTTCTACAACCTGTTTCGAGAGATCGTAATAAAACTACATTTCGTAACACACTGGTTACACATGTTTTCATTCAGTTCTTTACAAGTAGCTAAAAAGAATAACCAATTTAATATAAAAACAAAAATTTTGCATTCCAGTACAGACACGTGACACGTGACCTATTGGATTTGATTACGTTAGAGTAAGAGTATGTCCGACGTATGTAAGAGTATGACACCCCCTGGATCCACCCATGAATCTAAATTAAGCAGCTTATGGATACACATCTGATTCGCACGCGAAACCGGTATATATTCAAAATGTTTTTACGATTTACTCAAAATTGGACGGTTATAGTTTTCTAGTTTTAAGGTGTTTTGTTTGCCAATTACCGCCATAGTTTACTTAACAGAAAGGCTTCGATTTTCCTAAGTAACGTTGTAATTGCTGACAATTTTAGTTTAAATTTAATCTAATTTATAAGTATTTTACATTATCATAGCCTCCAATCTAAGTAAAAGATTTTTTTGTGAATTTTATAATTATCCAACTATTGTAAGTGATTCAAAAAAATGTTCAGTACGGTTGCTTGAAAACTCCATTTATCTTTGTAGAGCAAGTGCGAGCCGGATGCATGTCAGAACAATGGATTGTGTTGCCCTGACTACAACAATGACGAATATCATTGCGTATGTAATGCAACAAAAGGAAAAGACTGCGAAATATGTGAGTATAGTAAATTGACTGAACAGTACATACGAACGTTGCCTTCAAAGAATTCCTATATTTTACTAAATAATCATTGTAATTTAGTTTACAGTGATTGCTCAGAGCTCCGTTCAGCTGGTTACACTGCAGATGGAGTCTATCAAATCGATCCTGATGGAAAAGGCTCCTTCCCAGTCTACTGCGACATGACAACAGATGGCGGAGGGTGGACTGTGTTCCAAAGACTCGACAACAAATTGGTGAGCTTTAACCATGGGTGGCAAGACTACAAAACCGGTTTTGGTAACCTAAATGGTGAGTCTTGGCTGGGCCTTGAGAAGATCTACCGACTGACCAAAAGACAAGTTACAAAACTGCGCATTGATCTGGAGGCTCCAACAGGGAACAAGGGATATGCTGTGTATTCTTCGTTCTCTATATCCGACGAGACTGATTTTTATCGCCTGAGTGCGAGCGGATACTCAGGTACTGCTGGAGATTCCCTTACGACTTCTTCAAATTCAGCTTGGATCGCCAACAACATGAGGTTTACCACATTTGATAGGGATAACGATGCATGTTCATGTAATTGTGCTCAGCAAAGAGGTGATGGTTGGTGGTACAAATGGTGTAGTATCTCGAACCTTAATGGGAAGGTTTGGTCTACCTTCGGTCAAATCTTCAGGACCGAAATGAAGCTGAAATAATAACGTAAGAACAAAATTCACTCCCTTTTGTAGGACTGATTTGTGATTAAATCTCATGCCCATCGTTCTATAAAAGAAATGTTATTTAGGGACGTGGTCTGATCATACACCTTGTGATTAGGTTTGTTTTTGTTGTTGCTGTTTTGTTATTGCTGTTAAAAGTAAATGTCTTGGTGGCGTCATATGAGAAAAAGATTGAAAAACGCTGAGAAACCGGGTTTTAGGGGGGCTGAACCGGCCAGTGCCCACCTCCCCAAAGATTTTCAGCTTTCGCCGCCCCTGGTTTTGTATATGAGGGACTCCGCATATACAACGATCTTTACTTTTATATAAAATATTTTTTCTTTTTTCTTTTAGGGGATGACCTACATTCTTCAGGATGTGTTTGCAGTATAAAACTCTCCTACTCCAAAGATTTGAATTGATTGAATTTGAATTCAAGTAAGAGATAATGTAGAGACATTTCTGAATCAAATGAAATCCAGACCTCACTACCATTACCAAAATTTTTATAAGCACAAGAATCAATCATAGGCACCATATAATAATCTATAGCCATCTTTGCGAAAGCACTGATCAAAGCAGGATGTATACTGAAGCATGGACTATAAGCCAGTTCGTAGTTTAAAGTGCTTATAAGCCTTTGCACAATGTTTTCAGAATTGATTCTTTAGATAGTGGATAGTTGATTGTGAAAATATTTTGTCATTTGAATGTTGGGTCTTTAAGATACGAAGGTTTACATTCCCAATATGTTAATGACTATGACGTAACATAAGGGATCATTTAATATACAAAACTGCACTCATTCTTTAATACAGTATTTTAAAAGCATCACCCTTTTACTCGTGACTCACGTAAAGGTTCTTACAAATTTGTTTTCAAAAAATGTCCGGCGTTCAATATTAAAAATTGCCACAAAATAACACAAATCCCTTATTTTACGTCATATTCATTAACATATTGGAAATATAAACTTTCGTATCTCAAAGACCCAACATTCAAATGACGAATTTTTTTCACAATCAAATATTCACTATTTAAAGAATCAATTCTGAAAATATTGTGTAAAGGCTTATAAGCACTTTAAGGTGGTTCACTACTTTTTGGTAAATAATAAACAGAAAATTGAAAATTGATTTTTTTTGAAATTTAATGCTGATTTTAAAAATGCAAAGAAAAATGGGCTGTCCCGAGCTTGTTTTTTGAGATAATCACTCCGGAATGACATGCGTTTGTACAATTTTGGAAGAAAATAGCGAAAATTTATTGGTAATTACTGGCGTGAGTGGAGTGTCCGGCGCACCGCAGGACACAGGACACCCCCTAGATCCTCTCTATGATAAACTAGAAGTCTGGGCAGTAAAAATATTAACAATACCAGACTGCGAGAAGTCGTCCCTGTATTTCTGTTGGTCGCTTTTCGTTTGCCTTGGTTACTTTGGCCAAGTGAAGATAAGTCTTATAGCTGGCTAGTCCAATATCTCCGGGGGAGACGTCTGGGCAGTAAAAATATTAACAATACCAGACTGCGAAAAGTCGTCCCTGTATTTCTGTTAGTCGCTATGTGTTGTTTGTCTTGGTTACTTGGGACCAGTGAAGATAAGTCTTATAACTGGCTAGTCTAATATCTCCGGGGGAGACGTCTTGGCGGTAAAGGACATTCTAAGTAATATTTACACTAAGGCTGCGTTCATAATGTATGGCAGAGGGGGGAGCAGGTGAAATTTAGGGGGGATCGGGGAAAATTCTTACCAGTAAAATGAAGGGGTTTGAAACATTTTTTCAGAGATTTTTTTCTGCCATACATTATGAACACAGCCTAACTTAAGTAATTATTTCACGGTTAAATAAAAGCACTCTAATAATGGTCGTAAATAATACCAAAATACACTTTTGCAATGCCGTGCTAGCCCTATTATATTAGGTAATGGTTTCATAAAAGACTTCTATGTCATTGGGAGAAAAATTGTCGTTGCCGGCCATAAAAGAAGTGCATGTTCCTCTGCTACTACATATTTGGTGAGTACGGTATGTGTTGCCCAAGCTGGTAAGTGAGTCATTGTAACTTGAAGCAAAGTCCGAGATAAACAGGTCATTTCCCCCACCAAATACTGGACCATAGCCAGCGCCGTTATATATCGCTTTGCCATCATTTTGTCCATTGAGGGTCAGGTTGACTGGACTATATCCATAGATGTTCCTCAGGGAGTACAGGAAGGATTTGGAAGACGAAGTATAGCCGCCGCTACCTTCATGAAAACGAAAAATATAGCTGTTAGTAATCGTCAGTAAGTAATTACGAAATCTTTTCCATTAAAAACAAATTACGGGTTGTTTTCTTTTTTTTTCCCATTTTACTAACACCAGCCAGAAGTCCTTTGCACACTTTTTTTGTCTATTTGTTTTTTCTATTTGGCTTTCTAATTGTCTGTTCTTTCGTTCTTTCTTTCTTTCTTCCTTTCTTTCCCTCTTTGAAAACAATTAGAATGGGACAACTTAACCTTGAGTAGAGAAAAACGCCTAAGCCTATTAATGTTCGATGTAATTTTAAATCATAAAGCTCCCAAATATCTTCGCGACCTTTTCGTTATTAGTTCGGAAAATAACCCTTACAAATCTCGTCTCAGGGATAATTCTCTAAAATAAGATTTTAACAAAGTCCCAAAGACTTAATATTGTAGGGGTTCTTTTTCTTATAGAGGGGCAAAAAATTGGAATTCCTTACCTTTAGCCTTATAAGATCTTCAACCTCTAAAACTGTATTCAAGAAGAACCTATCGGCTATCGGCTTGTCGTTTGACTCTTCATGAACTGTTTATCTGGTATTAACTTTTTAAACTTATTATCAAAATTTTTAGCTTTAATTTATATTTCTTATGAGACTATTATTGATGAAGTTAGTAGCATGGACAGTAGTTTGCTTCTGTTTATATACGGCTTTCACGCAAAGAAGTTGCAAAACGTATGGAATTACCGTATTTAGATAAAAGTGAATCAATCAATCAATCAATCAATCAATCAATCTTTCTTTTTTCTTTTTTTTTTTCCCCCATCTAATTACAAAATATGTCAAGAATCAACAACACTGAACCATGTGATTCATTCGATTAGTTTCGTAAATTTGGCCGTCTTAACAGCCTGCAGTTCAGCATGCAGTACACTCTATGTTATGGTTTAACCATTTTTTCCCTTTGTACTGCAAAAAGAAGACTTAAAAGAACTTTTTAAAAATTATCAACTCCCCTTTTTACTGAAATACCCGTATCCGCCCTTGTATACCTTTCGAATAACTCCGGTAGTGATAGGAAAATGGTGCCGAAATCATGCAAGCGGAATAATCATCAATAATTCTTTTTTTGCTTAACGTCCCATGATACACCGGTGTATCCACCAAACACGTAGCTACCTACACGTACTATAGTCACTGTGTGTCCCTTTACTACTTACTTTGACATGATACATCGGTGCATCCACCAAACACGTAGCTACCTACACGTACTATAGTCACTGTGGGTCCCTTTACTACTTACTTTGACATGATACATCGGTGCATCCACCAAACACGTAGCTACCTACACGTACTATAGTCACTGTAGGTCCCTTTACTACTTACTTTGACATGATACATCGGTGCATCCACCAAACACGTAGCTACCTACACGTACTATAGTCACTGTGGGTCCCTTTACTACTTACTGTCCCATGATACATCTGTGTATCCACCAAACACGTAGCTACCTACACGTACTATAGACACTGTAGGTCTCTTTACTACTTACTCTGCCATGGAACATCGCTGTATCCACCAAACACGTAGCTAACTACACGTACTATAGTCACTGTGGGACTATTTCCATCACACTGGGGGTGGAATGTGGTTCTAACATTCCAGCCATCATTTGCAGCGTGCCAACATCTGACCCAAAGACTTTTACTTGGGTTTTGCACAACTGGAAACAAGTAAAGACCCAAATCTTGCAGAAAAGTCGCATTGCCATAGTTGCTTAAAATAGCCGAAGAATCAAGTCCTCCTGAGAACGAACAGCATCAAATATAGCGCGTTATATTTTATTTTTCTTTTCAGTTACTTGAGCGTTCGTGAAGAACGATAGTCTATTTAGTCTAAGGGCAAGTTAATATTTTCCAAGTGACAAAATATTTAATCGAATGAGGTAATTTTCCTGATGATAGCCCTTTTGCAGGGCATAATCACATAACTGTTACTGGCAAAAAAATCGGACTTCCTTAGTACCTCTTGCTGGATTACTAATGTCATGTCTAAAAAGTTTTCCAAAATATATTTTTATCCCTTGAGATACTTTCCGATTTCAAGATACGAAGCATTTTAAAGTTTGCCCAGCTGATCTGAGAAAAGATACTAGCCAATCAGAATTGAGAAAATTTGCAAAACTGAAGTGTCATTTTTTCTCATGAAATTATGGATTTGCTAGCCACCAAATAAAAAATAACGTTGCTAATAAGCGCTTGATAACACTGATGACACACTCATATAATTTAAATTTTTATTTCAATGGCGGAAATGACTTCATGTCACCTCGGCTTTGCAGTGACGTCATTTCTACGTCACTATTACAGATCAACTGGTTTGCAATCCAGCAGAGCCTTCCCCAAGAGACCTTTGGCTGAATTGATTCGTTCTCAAAGTGAATCAGCAAGTAGCTGTTTGACACAAAAGGTAAATTTTAACCGTGAAGATTGATATTGACCAAGATAATAAGCATGTAATGGTAGGGTTTTTTCTTTGTAATGTGGTAGTACAGGTACTTACTGGCATACGGGCTACACTGTTTTCCGTTACCATGGTAGCCGCTGTTACATGTGCATTGATACGATCCCTTGGTATTAATACAAGCAGCGTTTGCATCACAAGGTTTTGTTTCGCATTCATTGACATCTGAAAAACAAGTGATCCTTTAAAATGCTGCTTGAAATCATTAATTCGCTGAAATGTTCCTGTTTCGTCACTTTGTAGAACATTTGTGTGCTTGAGGTATCAGGGTACCCCAAAATTGCTCAAAAGTATCGATTTTTACATTTTTACATTTTGCGATAAAATATATAATATTCTTCGATTTTCTTCAAAAAAAAAAAATCGATATAGTGATTTTTATTTAGCGAGTAATAAAAAAATACGGTTTGTGTCAACAAAGGCGCTTCCGCTCAGTCAGAAACATTTTTGCGTTTTTCTTGGAAGTGATTTTGCGTTCAGTTACCCGTACATTTTGAGTCCGATGTCAAAGGGAATTTGACCAATTTAACTGAAATTTTGAGTAAGTCATCTTGGATAGTTGTTCTTCAAAACTGTGTCTCCGATTTTTGATTTTTTGCTTATTTCCAAAGTTATCGTGGATTTTGGCTCGGATACAGCTGATATAGCGGCATCATAACTTTAAGAGCGTATAAAAAAGCAACGGGGCAATTAATCAAAAATCGGAGACACACTTTTGACAAGTGATGTCTTGTGATCTCGGAAAGGTAATAAGCATTGGTTTCCGATCATTACCGGCTGTCATCGAACTCCGCGGATATGCCACGGTGAAAATTTGAATAATTCGCTCTAACTTAAAAGGATAAATGTATTTTACAAAAAGGAAAAAAGGAATAGTTTCTACATTTATTCAGCTTTCAGAAAATGTATACTTTGTTGAGGTTTCCAGATTTCTGTATTATTGAGTCTGTGATCAATAGGACATAACTGCTCGTAGACTTCAAAAGGTTGTTACAGACCTGGGGCACTTGCAAGAAAGTGATTTTAGCCGAATTACTTAAGACAAGAGAGCATATGAATAAGATAGGGAAACTTCTTATTATCGCGCGCGCCATGTAAATTCCCGATTGGGCTATTTTTCGTAACCGGATGCAGTTTAAATTTCGCCTTACCCTACTCCCGTGCGTTATCAACTAGCGCACGCGCCCTTTTTTCGTTTCGTTTTTAGTGAACAAAACAATGAATAATTAATTTATTATTACTATTATTATCATTATTATTATTATTATTTTATTTTTATTTTTATATTGTTATTATATTTATTATTATTATTATCTTAATTCAAATAAAAGTAAAGATAAAGTTTCCATTATTATTATTATCATCATCATCGTCATCATCATCATCATCATCATCATCATTATTATAACATGGTCTGCAATGACGTTGAAATAGAAGCAGTACTTCAAGAAGTTACAGGAGAAATCCTAACCAGAGGTTCTAACAAAGCTCCTGATGCTCGCCTTGATGTTCATGCACGTGGCTTTAGGGAAAGGCAGAGATCCTTTCTTCTACGTTAGGGTGTGTCTGATAGGTGGTGTGTATGATAGAGTCTCGCAGTATAGATACGGCTTTCAATGATTCGTTCGAAGATTTGTTTTTCGATATTTGCAAAAAACTTACCAAGTTGGCATTTTTCTCCGCTGTATCCTTTCTTGCATCGGCAACGATAATCCCTTCTGTTTTTATGGAGCAAGCATTTTCCTTTATTTAGGCAAGGTTTGCCTTCACATGGGTTCTGTGACATAAGACAATAACCAGGTTATTGATAAAAAAATACTAGAGTATCAAAAATTCTGAACCGAATGCAAAAAAAAAAAAAAAAAATGTGTGGAAGGCGATTTCACTTGTCATATTAATTTAGCCAGGTTTTGTATGTATTCCTACATTTTCTATAAGGCAAGCTTTCAAACGAAAAAGCAGATTAAGTGGAACTTGACAAACATTCGCCTTCAGATTATATTGGACAAAAAACAAAAAAAAAGAAAAAAAAAAAAGAAAGAAAGAAAGAAAACTGCCAAAGCAGCAAATCTGAGCTTTTGGATTCTGTATCTCCATTTATAAATTAATTATGCATGTCTATTTATAAATTAATTAACGAATAAATTTCTAGCTATTTCCACTTCTTTTTATGCCCATTTCTTACAGACACCAAAACAGCCTCATGGTTGAAGTCTTACCTGAATGTTCAAATGAGTAAATTTCTCGTCCTGTTTCAAATGCTTTGGGTTGGTAAAGTTGTCAGTAGCTATCAGCTCACAGATGTGACGACCGTCCATCTCAGCTATGATCTTAAAATTGACCGAACGACACCAGGGTGTTTCAACACAAGCGAACACACAATCCATCTTGCAGGATACTTTGGTGGACATCTGTTTGACTTTGGTCATGTTAGCGGGTAAAGACAGAAGGTAACCAGGATGGTTATCAAACATCAATCCTGGGTTACGATCATCGTGTGTGTTGGTACTGGTGATATGGTCCACTTTACAAAGCAACACAACTAGTAAAGTTGCATACAAATACATTTTGAAAGATCGATCGCTATTCCTATGTTAACGTTGTCTTCTCTTGAAGAGTCAAAGTAAGAATGGCATGAACAAATGATACCTTGCCACAATATTCGTTCAATTAAATGAAATGTGATCTCGTAAATTAATCTCGTAACCGGCCTACCCAATTAACGGTATTTATTTGAAATCAGTCATTAGCACTGTCGCATATATATACGTTATTATCGATTTAGTCATATCTGAGTGCATCAAGCCAAACTTAACCCAAGATGATGCTGAAGACAAATACAAGTTATAAATATAAAAGCGAACTCTACCGCTTTCTTTATGGTTTTTGGTTACTTGTGGCATGGAGTTTCTGCAATAAACATATCACTAACTCTTACAAGTTGAATAAAATAATAATAATAATAATAATAATAATAATAATTTCAACTGTATAATAATAATAATAATAATAATAATAATAATAATAATAATTGTTAGATTTTAGTGGATGCTGTGGTTGGTTACGGTTATCCGTCCAACCAAAGCTTTATTTTTCACTGGGCATCCAGACGTTTATACTGCCTCATAATAATCAAAATAATAATAATAATAATAATAATAATAATCAAAATAATAATAACAACAACAACAACAACAACAACAATAATAATAATAATAATAATAATAATAATAATAATAATAATAATGAAAACTTTGTTTTGATGCTTGATTGCAAATCTCGCTGCTAACTAGGTAATTTACAATCGGCTGCTTCAATTAAAGATAAATTCAGTTTTACATTAATGAAATGAAAGGCTTATAGCTCAAGATATGTACTTGGATACATACAAGAAGACGAGAAAAAAAACAAACAATAATAGTAAAATGAATTGAAATGAAAATACTAAAAATTCATTAAATCGGGATTATCCCAGTCTTTGTTTCGTTTACAAAAAATGAAATATGTGGATCTAATGGCAATGCTGATTATTTTTCTTATTATAATACATTTTATGTTTTTTCTCGTATATATCCTAGCTGGTCGAACATTTCTAAAAACGTTGAGCTTTCCGCAGAGAAAACTCCAACAGAAATAATCGAGAGATTTACAAATTTAACAGATTTAAAATCACTACTTAATTTCCTTATAACATTTTTGTACTTTTTGTATTTTCGATCAACATTATTTTTTAAATTTGATTCAAAACCAACTGTTAGTTCCAGGATATAAAGACAGTCAAATACATTTTGGTTGATTTTCTAAAAAGCTCCCCCTCTCTCCCACTTTCTCTCTTTCTCTTTCCCTCCCTGTTTTAAGGATTTGTGGAGATTTTACTGTAAAGTGCAGTTTGTTTGTCCAATATCTTTTCACTTAGCATACTAGTGGATAACAGCTTAAAATGCCAAGTTAGCGATTGAGAAAAAATTTGTTTTCAGAGGTCCGTTATTTCTAATGGATAAATAAATACTGTAACTTTGCCAAAAGCTTTTCAAAATGGAGTTTTAAGTTATTTTTGACGCTGTTGTTATACTTAGTAATGGTCCTAATAGACATATTCAATTTATGTATCATATATATTTAAATTTAAAATCATAGACGTTTTAATTGATTTAATTGCCACTAGAGATGATCAATAACGTTTTCTAAAAGTGAGTCACTCAAATGCCCACTGAACTAATGACAATAAACATTGACGCTGAAACGGAGCCAAATCATTGCAAGTGGTACCGGAAATTCTTTAAAACATTTCCTGAAATTAGTAAAATTAAGATTACCCTTGTAATTTTCTTTTTTATTCCATAACGATCCAAAAATATTTGAAAATAATATTAAGTTAAGCGCTTGGAAGGCTAAATTAGCTATAGATGGCATGTTTCATTGGGTTTCAAATGGATGGAGGCATATGATATACAAGTCTCTAGGGTTAGATGTTGATCATCAATATATAAGCTCATGATGAGAAAAATATTAGACTTAAGGGTCAGGACAATTTTTTCTTATTTAAAAAATAAAGACACTTTTTTCTTGAAAGTCTAAGTTTAATTATTATCGGTCTTTTTGCTCATCTCGAAGTTTCTTATGTACAATTGAGCAAGACTTACAAAAAAGCTTGATATGATATGAGCAAATGAGGGAAAGGACATGCGATAACATAGAGTTGACGAGACTCTATTTGAATAATAGACTTTCCCAAAGTCCTCTGCCTAACTCTACTGCCTAACTCTCGCGACTTCGTAGCTAGATCGCTTTACTAGAATACAAAAACTCCTTGGGTGGCAAGTCTATTTAAATACTAGTACATTCTTACCCATAAATATATCATATGATAATAAAATATGTCTACCCTGTTCAAGACCAGAATGTTAGATTTGCTGAAAAATTCCATATTATTTAGCTGAACATCCCCTTATCGACTTTGTGCGAGAGTATCAGTCCTTTCCCCTAACTACCTGCAAAAGGGGTTTCATTTATATTCATAGCTATAACTCCAAATAGTTGGTATTGAAGGATCTTGTGTTTATCCTATTGCTATTTTAACTAGCTAATAGCAACAAAAACTATATTTTCTGGAACGTTTAGGGCTGATGAACCTTCTTATTGGCAAAAACCTCAATCATCATTTCCATAGTGCCTTATGAGTTTAGGAAACCACTATTTTTTTGTAAAGGCTAACAATAGCAACACAGATATCTATGACGTAAATATCTCATCTTGAAAGGTCCAAAAGGTGGTCTTAAAGCATTTAGACCGTTGATAGGCAAAAAGGTTCTTAAATAAGGATGGGGGATTTTATTGGAATGGAAAAAAGTAGTTCGAATAAAGTTTTGCAAGCGTCGAGGAAAGTGCACTATATTGTTGTTACTGATTATCCTGTCTCTCTGGGTTGCAGGTTTATTATACACAATTTTTTTAGCGGTGTTCACCAGTGCCTTTGCCATCGCTTTTCCAAGTGCACTTGCTGTAATCTGGTCTAGAATTGGAGTGTTGTATGAGGCCTGTTGGTTAGGTATCTGAGGTGATACAGGAGAAACATTTGCTGTATTGGGAGGCATCGGTGGTGAATTCGCAGGGCTATTTTGAGGTGGGAATACTTGCGGTTGAGGTAAAGGTGGTGCGTTGGGAGAATTAGGCTGAGATAGCACGGGCGGTGTGTCGGCAACATTAGGTTGAGATAACAAGGACGGTGCATTGGCAAGATTAGGCTGAGGCAGCACGGGTGGTGTGTTAGCAGGATTGGGTTGAGGTAATACGGGCGGTACATTACCAGGATTTTGTTGAGGCAAGACTGGTGAAAGACTCCCAGGATTTTGCTGTGGTAAAAAAGGTGAGACATTCAGACTAATAATCTGCTGTTCGCCGGGACCAATAAATTTTCCTTGTTTGAGAACCGGGTTGAGAGGAAGAAGTGGCGAAGTGGTTGGATTAACTATTTCAACTTTCAGTGATGATGCTGTAGGAAGGAATCTCTTCTGAGGATCCAGACCCTTGGGTAAGTTGAGCGCAGCACCTAAAATCTCTGTAAGTTTCTGTTCCTCAGAAGGCTCACCGTTTTGGCTGACTATTTTTGCAATCGCTTGAGTAAGAGCTGATGTTAACATCTGTGGTGGCTGCTTTTGAGCCTGTACTTGTAATGCTGCCTGGGAAAGAGCAGATGTAATAAGGTCAGGCTGTGATTGACTCAAAGATGATTTAAGGGCATTTGACAGCAGATTTGAGAGGGAAGAAACGGGAGACATTTGATTCGCATTGAACGGCCCCATTAATGGGTTATTGGGTCTCATTAAGCCTTGCTGTAATGTAGAAATAAATCCTGGTGTTTCTTGAAAAGGTAAACTGTTTGGAGGGACATTCCAAGGTGGATAGCCATAAGGATTTCCGTTTTGTGACATCATTTCCTCGATGGACAATGGATTGTACGGTGGATTACGCATACCGAGCATCGACGCAACCACCGAAGGTGTGTTCCATAAAGGAGGGCCTTGCAAGGGTCTTTGTAGTGGCGTGTTTGCTAGCAATGATAGCTGGGAATTCATTTCTTGTGCCTTTTGAATCTGAGACACAACTTCGCCTACACCAGATGGTGGATTTGTCGGAGGCACCTGAATGATGACTGGCCTCTCTTTTTGATGTTCTTCTCCGATATTTAAACTCAAATCTATCTTGGTCACATTAGACTCCTCTAGTTCTTTAGGATGATTCAAAGGAGGCGAAGGTTTCTGCACTATTGGAGGCATCGTGGGTAGTACCAAATTAATATTAACAGGTTGAGGTGTAGGGTGTGTGGTGGAATGAGGCGTTGGTGTAGGAATTGGTGGTTTAGGAGAAGGTGGTATTTGTATTGTTGAAGATGCTGTAGCTGTAACGACAAGTGGTATAGCTGTTACTGGTATATGCTGCTTCGTTACCGAGTTCCTATTTCCAAGTTTACTGATACTAATCTTTTTCTTGTCGTCATCTGGTAGAACATTATTAGGAGGAAGAGCGATATATGGTAACGCTGAAACCTCGGAATCAGCTTCAGATAACTGATCTCTTGCCACTAGACTACCTTGTTTTACCACCATTTTGGCCTTAGTTTCAGCATAAGATGTACCTGAAGTAGAGAAAGCCACACAATTAAATAAATCCAGTATTTTTAAATCTTTTTTATAGAGATCATAATTGACTTCCCTTCGTTTAACTACGTAATCACCATCGCGAATGCATGGAGAGTAAGTTGGTTCCTATTTTTTGCCGGTGCACTTGAAAACATCTACTTGATAACAAATTAATAATGACAAAAATGGTATTGAGTTTGGCCAGTTTTCAGCATCCAAAATGTGTACGTTTTGTATATTTACAAAAACTTTTAAATAACCGAAGCGTTGGTATTCTCCAATTTAACTGGTCAAACACAAATAATTCATCCAAGGCTGCAAGGTTCAACTTTGAAAAATCCTTTCAATATACTCTACACTCTTAGTGTGTTGAATGCTTTATAGTTGAACAGTGAACCGATGTATGGAAAGTTGGGTCAATAAGCTATAATAAGTTCAAGTGTGTTGAAGTAATTTAAAATAAATCCTTTCATACCTGTATTAAAAGCTGCCCTCATATTTTTCTCTGGCAATCCTTTTCTTGAAGTTCTCGACTTTACCATGTCATTCTGTTCTTTCTGACTTTCGTAGTTTTTTGAAGGCGTTAGGAATTCATGTTGATGCTTCGTACCCTTCTTCCCTCGTAAACCCTTAACTAAACCTCCATTGATAATCATGCTAGAAATCACTACCACCAACACAACGTTGCATCCATTCATGACTTCTTGTAAAAAGGTAACGCTGCTATCTCGAAAAGTACATGGAAACTTCAGTCCATCCCACAAGAATTTTAAAAGAACGTCAAAAACAATGAAAAGACAGAGTATCCACTGAATACAGCTAACTGCTCTCTATGATCACTTGTCAGTTGATTGAAAATTACACATCATTTCACATTGGAGAAGCTTTTGGTTATTACGTAAATGTAAAAATAAATCTGGTCCTTCCTATTCAACATGAACGTCCCTCGACAGGTGGTTCGTAATCACGTGTTTATTCAACAGTGGAAATGGCCCTTATGTCACACAGACTTTATCACATTATACGTTAATAGTAAGAATATATTATCAAATTTTGGGGCTCACGAAGAATTTTTGTATAAAGTTTTTTTAGTCAAAACACACCACTTTTTTAACTCAAAACAATAGAAACATGTCATCTTTAAAGATAAACATTCCACTAGTAAGTAATATTTAATTCATTAGTTGTGACCCGTTATATATGTTATATATATTGCTTTTTTTTTTTTTTTTTGCTTCGAATTTTTTTTCCAACAAAAAAAAACGTTATAGGAATATTATTATACATTATCGTGCACACACCATTAGGAAATATAATCAATTTTAGCTAATACTAGAATAATGCATAGGGCAAAAACGGAGCGTAATTGTTTACGTTTCAGTAATAATAGAGCACCAGACGAGTAGTTGGTTTACTAGGTCATACACATCATAGTCCAGTAGTTTAGTCAGTTATGAACCGTCGGTAAAGCACAAATGTCGCTAATTTATTCAAGGCTTAAAAATGATATTTTGATACTAGATCCTTTTGGTATTTTAAAAAATGAGAGTTTTCTTTGGAATTGTCGTTATACTATCGATAGTGCAAAGCATAGATGCAAAGACTATTGCCAAAAAGAAACAGCATGGACTCCAGCACAAAAAAATTGCAATTAGCAAGACTCCCTCGACAAATACAACAAAATTGAATGATGTTAAATCAAGTCAAAACAAAAATGGTGAGTTTGTATTCGTTTGCGGAGAATATTGAGGAGTGTTTTATATGACTACATCATTTGTAGTGTTACAGGCCAAGCGCGTCATTTACAATTGGAAAATAAAAGTCTTCGTTCGTTAACGAAGCTTGTTTTGCTTTCCTTCTTTTTTGTAATAAAAATTTTTTTAAATCTCCTTGTCTGACCTTCTATATAATTTTTGCTTTGCCAGAATATCATGACATGAAAGAGGGCCCAAAAGAAACCCTCTTTGCTCGTCGGAGTGACATCAGTGGATCACCTAAAGGTGTCGTGGTAAAACTCAATGGTCAACAAGTTCTTTCACAGGGTAAAGAAATATCAGATAAATCGCCGTCCAGTTCATTGGTTGGAGGACAAAATGATGAGAATTCAAAGAAGTCACATAATCGCAATCACATTCAGCTGAATATCAATGTAAACAAGCAAAGCAAGGAAGCAGAGCATCCTAATATAATAGCAATGTCCCCCTCTCAGCAAGTAGCTAGTTTGCCTTCGGTTAATATTCCACAAGTATTGATTCCAAATTCTGTAGATCAGCTAGCGAGAGCACCCGTACTTCTCAACGTCGGGGTTCCCAATGTACATCAAGGAAGCCTTGTAAATGGCATTGGAAATCTGAATGGTGCAACCATAGGTTATCCTGGGACTGGACTTGCGAATACCATGACAAATGGAGTCATAAACCCTTTAAATGGCATTTCTACCAATAACATTAATGGTGGAATAGTTACCGGATCTATTAATCCCGCTGTGGGATATCCGAATAACGGGCAATCAGTGTTGTTACCTAATGGTGTCCAAGTACCTTTAGTAGATAATCAAGGGAATATTATACAAGGGAACGTTCAACAAGGAGCAACAAATAATGTACAGACCGTGTCAACGGCTAACGGGCTCCAGGTACCTTTAGTAAACAATCAAGGAAATGCCTTGTCGCCAGGAGCTCTACCGGGTTACCCGAACAATGGCCAGACCACATTAACAGCCAACGGTCACCAGGTACCTTTAGTAAACAATCAAGGAAATGCCTTGTCACCAGGAGCTATGGGATACCCAAGTAATAATGGACAGACTCTATTAGTAGGCAACGGTGCCCAGGGATCTTTAGTAGCAAACCAAGGAAACGCCCTACAACCAGGAGTTATGGGTTACCCAACTAATAATGGGCAGACCACATTAGGAGGCAACGGTAACCAGATACCTTTATTTGGAAACCAGGCAGGCACGCAGGTCATGGGACATCCTGGACTCACAAACAACGGTCAGAACACGGCATTGCTAGCAAATCCAACTCAGGGACCTTTGGTAGGAAATCAAGGAAACGTATTGGTAAATGGGGGTTCTACTGTGACGGGCAACGCTTGTTGTCAACAACAACAGCAGCAGCAGTGTGGAGCTGGATCCTGCTATCAGTGTGGGAGTGGAAATCAATGTCAAGCGTGTGGTGGTGGTGCAGGTTGCCATAGCAATCCTTTTGGGATAAGTACGTTTTGTCCTCATGATGTTGACGAATTTTTGTTTGACACGATAGAGTGTTGTAAATCTTTCC